>NW_026115098.1:918069-989924 GCF_025201925.1 Gopherus flavomarginatus
GGTCTCAGCGTTGCCCAGGGTTTGTACAGCACCTTGCATAATATGGGGTCTGATCTCAGTCATGGTCTGTGCAGCACCTGGGAGCCCTGATGTCTGTTTCCTGATCACAGGCTCTGGGAATGGAGAGAGGGAAACCTCAGCACCTGAAGGTTAATGCAGCCCTGTGTGCAACCCCTGCTAGGGTGATCCGACAGCAAATGTGAAAAATTGGGATGGGGGTGGGGTTAATAGGCACCTATATAAGAAAAAGACCCAAAAATCGGGACATCTAGTCATGCTAGTCCCTGCTGTTCTCATAAGGGGTAGGCTTAGAGAGGGTTTGGCTACACTTGCAGCTGTCCAGCGCTGGGAGTTAAAGCTGTCTTCCTACAGTTGTTTAGGGAAAGCGCTGCAGTGTGGACACACTGACAGCTACCAGCACTCTGTCATGGCCACATTTGCAGCGCTGTTGGGAGTGGTGCATTATGGGCAGCTATCCCAGCATTCAAGTGGCTGCAATGTGCTTTTCAAAAGAGGAGGGTGGGGTGGAGTGTGACACGGAGCGTGGGGGAGACAGAGCGAGTGGATTTTTGGAGCTGACACTGTGTCAGCTCCCTGCCTGGCAAGTTCAAGCCTCCTCCCCCACCCCTCTCTCATTCACTAAATGCAAATAGCCGCCTTTGTTCTTTTCCTCACAGACCAGATAAGCCGCTGATCCAAAACAGACCCCCCCTCCCCCGTGCCCACCCGGCTGCTTCTCTCCTCAAGCAAACACCAGCTGTGGGTGTTCCAAAGGGATCCCCCTGCCTCTGCTCATTCACTGCAAACAGTAACTGTGTTTGGTTTTTAGATAAGCAGCTCCGGGAGCCTTGAGCTCACAGCAAAGCAAACAGAGGCATCACACCAAAACAAAGAGCGTTATCTCTACTTAAAAGCATTATGGGAAGGTTCCGGAGGTCAGTGACAGCGTAGTAAGATTAATCACTGTTTACACTGGCACCCAAGCGCTGCATCACCAGCTCTGTTCTCTTTATTCCTCTCGTCGAGGTGGAGCACATGCAGCACTGTAGCCAGGGAGATACAGCGCTGTATGTGGCTTGCCAGTGTGGACGGGGAGTAAGTTACAGCTCTGTAAAGCCACCACCTGCACTGTAACTCTCAAGTGTAGCCAAGGCCTGAGTTGTAGTAATAATAGCAGCCAAGAATCCGGTGGCACCTTCTAGACTAACAGACGTATTGGAGCATGAGCTGTCGTGGGTGAATACCCACTTCGTCAGATGCAACAATAGTCCCATATGGGCTAGTGGTCAGGATTCCTGGTTTTCACCCAGGTGGCCTGGGTTCAGCTTCTGGTGTGGGAAGAGTGCAGAGCTTTTGCCCAGAGTGGAGGCAGGAAATGAAAGGAACAGGAAGGGATCCTGCCAGCAGTGGAGTTAGACAGTGTAGGGAGGGGACCCCAGAAGTGGGAGTGGGGCAGTGGTTTGGGGGGAGATGAGGGAAGGATCCCAGCAGTGCGGGAAGTTGACAACCTGGAGAGCACAGGCCTGGAATGGGGACCTGGAAGAGTGAATGTGTCCCTCTAAACCCATCAACTGCAGACTAGGCAGGCTTGGAAGAATTGTGTATTTGTTGGTAAATGTCAATTTCTGTGTAAACACACAACCCAATGCAAAATATTTCCATCAATAATCATCAAAATTGACAGATGGGCAAAGTAAGAAACATGGTGCTTGAGAACTTATCACGTTGTAGGAGCAGCAGTGATCTGTATGCTCTGTATAACCTGTATGCTCAAAAGGTCTGTTAAACTCCCCCAGCTTGTGTCCTTTCCCGCTTTGAATGCCTGTGAAGTGGCTTTCCCACTCTCCTTTGTACCTCCAGTGAATGCCCTTCACCCGGCCCATCTGGCCAGTGGTTCGCTGTGTTACATTCTATTGCACCTCAGGGAGACTGATCTTCATCGCACCGTCCATCGCTGCGCTGTGGGACACTTACCTTAAAGGATCCTGACATCTCCACTGCCAGGCCTGTCCTGGGAGCGTGAGTATGAGTGTGACACCCTCCCCCATCCCTTCTTTTGAGCTTAGCTATCAAGCTAATAAATGTGCTGCTTTCTGCCAAACTCTGGGGGGGAGGGGCATTATTAGTCCTCTCTAAGCTTACTAACTGACCCAATTTTGGGTAACACAAGCAATATTGTTTGATCTGTTATTGTACCAAAGGGGGAGATGGTTGTCTATAAAGGAGGGTGAAGACTAAATGCCTCTGATGAGAATGGGATTTGAACCCATGCAGGCAGAGCATAATGGGGTAGCAGTCCATCACCTTAACCACTCGGTCACCTCATCTGAGCTGTCAAAAAACAGACAGGAGGAGAAATCTAAGGCCGGCAGAGATAGGGACACTAAGGAGTTTTTAAATACTAAGCGAAAGCAGGGTCTGAATGAGCTCCCCTCTCTCACCTAGTGAGGAGCTGGGGAAAGACTTCCGGAACAGACCGTGTTTGCATAGACACACCTACTCTGCCTAGCTATGCAGCATGATGGGGCCGCTTCCCCAAAATGACCAGTTTGGGATGGTCTTGGGTTACAAATGACTTTAGGATTGAGTGGAATGAAATGTTATTCTCCTTCCTGTATGAGTGAAGGGCAGCAGAACATACCTAGTCCGTCCTGATGGAGGGGTAGGTGAGTGAGGAATAGCTTTTATTGGACTGCAGAGAAGTGATTGAGGACGTCACCCTAAACCAGTGGTCCCCAAACATTTCACATTGTGCCCTCTTAGCCATGGCTGTGGCCCCTCGGAAGCCACGGTCAAGAACCGGGGCTGGGAGGAGTGGGGCTGTTGCTTGCTGGGGTGAGGGGTGCGGACAGGGGTAAAGGGGTCGACGCCGGGCTGGGAGCCAGAGTCTCAGGCTGAGGGTGGGGTTGGGGAAGAGCTGTGGCAGAGTGGTGCTCCCTCCCTGCCCTCTATGTGGGCTGGCTCAGGTCCTGAGGTGCCCCCATGAATGTTCCTCTGTGTCCCCCTAGGAGTCGCACCCCACATTATGGGGACCACTGAACCCTACTCGCTAAGCCGGGGCTAGTGATGCCAAACCCCCGGGAAAGGGAGAACAAGTGTGGGGGCCCCAGCACCAGAACCATGCCCCTACCTTCTGTCTGTGGCTCTACCCCCTTCCACCCATGGCCCCATCCACTGTCACTTCTGTTCCACCCCTTCCCCCACCAGCCCCACCCTATCACTCCTTTACCCCTGCCTCGCTGTGGCCCTGAGACCAGAGAAGCTCTGTGCCCCTGCTGCAGCCCCCGGGCTGTAGCAGGGAGTGGGAGCTCCTCCAGCCATGGGGCTGACATAGGGGACACTTTTCCAGGGGGACCTAACTTGGCCGGGGCCCCTGATCATGGGCCCCACTGTCCCCTTGGCAGTGCAAGGTTTGGGGAGGCTGAGCCCCCTTGTCATAAACAGATAGCTAAGGGTTAATGTTCTTTTACCTATAAAGGGGTAACACCAGTAACCTAAAACACATGACCAGAGGACCAATCAGGAAACAAGACTTTTTCAAATCTGGGTGGAGGGAAGTTTGTGTGTGAGTTCTTTGTTCTTTGTCTTGTGTCTGTGGCGTCTCGGCTATGAGAGTGATTTTTCTATCTCCTGCCTTTCTAATCTTCTGTTTCCAAGTTGTAAGTACAAAGATAATAAGACAATAAGTTTATATTGGTTTTTTTTTGTATTTACATGTGTGTAGTTGCTGGAATGTTTAAACTGTATTCTTTTTGGATAAGGTTGTTTATTCATTTTTTTCTTTTAAGCAAATAACCCTGTATTTGTCACCTTAATACAGAGAGACCATTTTTATGTCCTTTTCTTTCTTTTTATATAAAGCTTTCTTTTTAAGACCTGTTGGATTTTTTCTTTAGTGGGGACTCCAGGGAATTGAGTCTGCAGCTCACCAGGGAATTGGTGGGAGGAAGAAGTCAGGGGGAAAATCTCGTTGTGTTAGATTTACTAGCCTGACTTTGCATACCCTCTGGGTAAGGGGGAAGAGAGATTAGCTATCTTGGTACTTCTATTTCCAGGACTGGAAACAGGGAGGCGGGAGTCCCTCTGTTTAGATTCACGGAGCTTGCTTCTGTATATCTCTCCAGGAACCCAGGGAGGGAACACCTGGAGGGGAGGAGGGGGAAGGGAAATGGTTTATTCCCCTTTGTTGTGAGACTCAAGGCATCTGAGTCTGGGGGTCCCCCGGGGAAGGTTTTGGGGAGACCACAGCGAGCCAGGCACTGTATAAATCCCTGGCTGGTGGCAGCTTTACCAGGTCCAAGCTGGTAACTAAGCTTGGAGGTTTTCATGCTAACACCCATATTTTGGACGCTAAGGTCCAAATCTGGGAAAAAATGTTATGACGCCCCTCCCCCCTGAGCCTCCATTACGAGCCGCCCAGGCTACCACTGCTCAGTGTGTGGCCAGTCTCTGTGTTTTCTGCTGCTCGTTCTGGGGAGCCTGGCCGGCCTTAGGGGTGGTGCCCCCCGATAGCCGCCCAGGGCTCCAGGGGTCAAATGGCACCGTGTGGCAGTGCAAAGGTGCTCACTGCTCTCCCCTGCCCCAATACTCCTCCATGGGTCCATAGAGGTTTGAGGGGAGTAAGGAGCAACCCTATGTGCTCCATGCGTCCTGGTCACTTTTCCCACTTGGGCTGTGCTGTGAGGGGAGCATCAGAAGCTGCTGCTCTCTGCCCTCCCGCAATGCAGCCCGGCTGAGGAAAGTGACCTGGATGCAGGGAGCTCGGATGATCTCACTTCTTGCCCCCACATCCCACAGCCCCTAGGGGTGCCCAGATGAGCAGTGTTCCAGGGAGGAGTGGGGGGCAGCAATGCCAGCTGCTCCATGCACACAGGTCAGTCTCCCCATGTGGGTGCAGGAGGGGGTGCAAGGGTTTCTGTGATGCCTATTCTATCAATATCGTCACTCAATACCAGGCACTCAAATTCACCAGTCTTAGTACTTAGACGTTTAGCATTTGTATTTAAGCACTTCTAAAATGTGTCCCATTTTAGCTGTCTGCTATTACATGATGTAATTGAGGGAGACTCTTTCATTTCACTGTTTCTCATCAGAACCTACCTGTACATTATCATCTTCCATCCTCTCCACCTTACTAGGTTATAGAGAATCCCTGTGAATAGTTCCTCTCCTAACGGATGTCTCTGTCTGAACCCTGTGTTCCTCAGCGCCTGTCGGCTTTCCCCAGCTCTGAGGCTGTGTCTACACCGCGCACCTTACCACGTGCAGCTGTGCCACTCTAACCATGCCATTGTAAGGTGCGCTGTGTGGCCGTCCTTATCGCTGAGAGAGAGCTTCCCCTGCAACAAAGCCAAACTACCTCCAATGAGGGGCAGGAGCTTTGTCACCGGGAGCACAGCTCCACCTATGATGCGCTGTTCACACTGCCGCTTTTCATGGCTCAAATTTTGGCATTCGGGGAGTGTTTTTTCTCACCGCAGAGAGACAAAGTTTTTAGCAACAAAAGCCGAAATTAAAAAAAACTCCTCTGCAACCTATTTAATTTTACCTTTATACAACCTTTATACTGCCTCCAGTTCTGGTATCCTCATTTGAAAAAGATGTTGTGAAATTGGAGCTAGGGCAGCAAAGAGCCACCAAATGTTCTGAGGGCTGGAGAAAAATGCCTTCCAGTGAGCTATTGAAAGAGCTCAACCTGTTTAGCTTATCAAAAGAAGATTGAACGGTGATTTCATTGAAATGTTGAAGGGCCTTAATGGAGAGAAAAGATTGGGTATTTACGGGCTCTTGAATGGAGCAGAGAAAGGCATAACAAGACCCAATGGCTGGAAAGTGAAAAGAGACAAATTCATATTACAACTGAGGCACAATAGTCAACAGCGAGGATGATTCACCACAGGAGCAAGCTACCAAGGAAAGTGGTGGATTCACCATCTCCTGATGTCATTTAATGAAGACTAGATGCCTTTCTGGAATGTGTTTGCCCCCAAAGTAGCTGTTATGTCATACAGGAGGCCTGTGATATGCAGGTTAGATGCTCTAATGGTGTCTTCTGACCATGAAGTCGACTAATTTCTGAAAAACTGAGTGTAGGATTGGGAGCAGCGTCTGATGTTTTCCTGTCTAGCCGGCTTGCTGCCTAGAACGAACGCTCCTTGAGTGGGGTGATCCACAGGGAGTAGCTCAAACCTCCAAAGTGCCTGGCCAGGGGCAGGACATTAGCCCAGCAAGGGAGGGGTGTGGCAGTGACATCACAAAGGCCGTTTGCAGGACCTCAGACTGTTGGTCAAAGGTGGTGGGGAGGTGGTGACCTCACAGAGAGATGCTGACATCAGCCAGGCAGGACAGGGGCGAGGGGCCAGGGAAACCTCAGAGACCTCTGTGGCTTTGCTTCAGCACGTTTCCTTCTCCAGGTCTCTCTTTGAGGACTGAGAGATTATTTGGGGTCATGGACGTGAGCGCCAGGAGGAACCTCTTCCGAGTTTCCTCCTTCCCTTGTAGTGATTTTACTAGAAAACAGCCGTCCCTGTTTAGAAGGTAAGAGCCTCCTGGAGGTTTGAAACCTGTTCAGTCTGATCTATCTGGTGACAAGTGAATTCTAGGCATGGAAAACACGAGCTTAAGGAGGCAGAATTTTATTGCGCACCTGGGATTTTGTCCCTTAGAATCGCTGGGGACATTAGGATTTGTCCTTTTTGTTTCACCTCTTCCTCCATCCCTCCCTCCTCTTCTTCTCTTGCTTCTTTTGTCCTTTCTCCTGTTCCCTTCCCAACAACAGGACGGAGGTGTGTGTGTGTGTGTTGCAGGGAAGTCCTCTGCAGCTCCCACTATGGAAGGTCCACCCAAAAATGTGGGACTGAAATAGTGCTCGGGCAGTGATCCCCACCGGTGACCTGGGCCATCCTTTGGGCTCTCTGGTGAGAACCCTCAGCCTCCCGTCCTCCGTCTCTACCCTGATTGGTTGAGCAGGGGGATGTTGACAGGGAGGAGACTCAGGTCCTTGTTGTTCTCTTTTAAGATCAAGTAAATAAGTCAGAACCAGTTCTATCTTTGATTAATTTTGCTGCTTCTCTGCATTAATTGTCTCTGAGCAGTTGATGATTCCCTCTAACATTGCAGTTCTCCTCAAATACTTGCTGAATAATTACTGTCACTGTTGTTGGTCTGGAGCTCATCTGAGAGCACAGTATTCAGGTCATTCAATGTCTGAAATTCAAGATCCGATGGTTTGTTTGAAAATCAGGGCTCTTCGGTCCTATTCCCAACACTGCCTCTGACGGGCTGTGTGATCTAAGACAAGTCAATTCTCCTTTCTCAGCCTGAGCTTCTCCCTCTTTCAAGTAGGGATAATAATGATCCGCTCTTACCTACCTCATGGTGGGTGAAGGATGCGGATCCATTTGGGAGTGTCACTAGAAGTAGTGCATAATATGAAGTTTCCCAGATTATGACATAATAGATTAGCTGAAATCGTCTATTTTATTTGTATTTTTTTATTTTGAAATTGTTAATAGTAGCAACGACTTAGCTCAGATTGAAGCATCTTATCTAATGGTTGAGATGTAAGTGTCTCCTCTTTGTGTGCGAGGAGACAATTTAACACACTCTGACAAAGAGGAGATGCTTTTGTTTTGCAACAAAATATTTTTGCAAAGATCTTTCATCCCACTTGTTATGATTTTGAGAAACAAACTGGTTTAGTCTAAATGGGATTTTCGGACAGAAACGGTTTGAATGAAATTTTCCCACCATCTCGATTCCTGGGCTCTGGGGTGTTTTCATCTGTTAGAACAGGAGTCAGAACTGGTTGCTTCTCTTTCTGGCTCTGCCATCGCCTTGTTGTGTAGGCCTTGGGTAGGTCACTTCCCTTCTCCCATCTGTCCAATCGGAACAGGAACAGTTCTCGAACTATGGGCAGTTTAGAGCCCAAGTGAGATAAGGGGTATTAAAGCCCTCTGTGAAGGAGAAAGGGGAGTTTCACAGTGTTTAGCACCAAGGAATTCTAAAGTTTGCTAAAATGTCTAGTCTGTGGAAACAAGAAATGATCGGGGCCAAACTTATTAACCACTGCCTTTTTAAAGCCCATTCAAAGATGTGAGTCCCTATCTTTTAGGTACCTGTGGTTCTTTGCCAGCAGCAGAGAAGAGGTTCCTGCCTCCGTTTTTGTGGCCTTAACAAACCAGGTGTTGTGCCCCAGTTCTCGTCTGAGACCCCTGAAAAAGAACATCTTCCCATCCATGAACAAGACAGGACCTATCTTTCAAAGGGGAACAAAAAGACCTCTGGGACTTACAGACTAGCTAGCCTGACTGCCATAGCTGGAGAGATCCTGCAATACATTCTTAAACACTCAGTTTGTCAGCAGCACCTACAGGATGATTTGGTTCTTCTGACTAGTGAGCGTGGAATTGTCAAGAACAAATCATTCCAAACCAATCCTCTTTCCTTCTTTGGCAGGGTTCTGGGCCTGGTAGAGGTGAGTAAACAATAGATGGGATCTAGCTTGGTGTTACTAAGGCTTTCGACACAGTCCCATAGGACATTCTCAGAAGCAAACGAGGGAAATGTAGTCCAGCTGCAATCAGTGTAATGTGGGTGCAGAGCTGGTTGAAAGCCAAGACTCCAGGAGCCCTTCTCCATGTTTAGCTGCCCAACGGGGAGGGTGAACCTAGTGGGTCTGGCAGGGATCAGTCCGGTGTCAGGTACTATTCTATATTTTCATGAATGATTTGGAAAATGGAGTGGAGAGCATGCTCCTAAAGTTTACAACTGACACCAAGCACTTTGGAGCACAGGATTGAAATTCAAAACACCCTTAACAAATTGGAGACTTGGTCTTCTTGAGCCAAACTCCATGGTTAGGGCTCTCTCTCTACACTGGGCTGAAGTGAAACCCCAGAGCCAAGCACTCCTCCTGGGCAGTGAGCTCCGACCTTGAATGGTCAGATGCTGCTTAGCACTGTCAGAGCAGCTTTTGCTGGGGGATTCTCCCAGCACTTTCCAATAGCGGGAAGGTATGAAATCCCCATTTGACTGCTGGGGACAGAGCCCGAGAGTGGGGAGCAACTTGCCCAAAGTCCCCAGGAAAAGGAAAACAACCAGCAGAGGAACCAATAGGAAACCCAGCAATGGAACTCAGGAGTCCTGGGGGTGTGCTGTGGTGACCAGATGTCCCAATTTTATAGGGACAGTCCGAATTTTGGGGTCTTATCTAGGATCCTATTACCCCCCACGCCGTCCCGATTTTTCACACTTGCTGTCTGGTCACCCTAGGGTGTGCACATGTGTGGGTCCCAGCTGCTCCCTGCCCCTCTCATTGAAGCAGATGTGCAGGGTTACTGCCCTGGGAAGTGCAGGGCACCAGTGGATGTGGGGTTGGCTGGAGGTAGGGTCTGGCTTCAGGCAGGGCAAGGGCTGCGTGGCTGGCTGGCTTCAGGCAGGGGGGTGCATCAGGGGTTGGCTGGAGACAGGGCAGGGAGGATGCGGCTGGTGCAGGCAAAGCAGAAGGTGCAGGGCTGGCTGGAGACAGAGGCTGACTGCCGGCAGGGCAGGGCAGGGGGTGCATGGCTGGCTGCAGGCAGGGCGTGGGGCAGGGCCGTTGCAAGGAAGTTTCATGCCCTAGGCGAAACTTCCACCTTGCACCCTCCCCCCCCCCGCACCCCTGCCCTGAGGCGCCCCACCTGTGGCAGCTCCCCCCTCCACCCTGAGGCTCCCCTCTTGTGGCAACTCTCCTGCTCTGCCCTGCGGCACCCCCGTCGCCCGAGCTCACCCCTGCTCCGAGCACGAGCACCCCGAGCACGCCGTGGCCGCTTCACTTCTCCCACCTCTAAGGCTTGCGGCGCCTAAGCCTGCCAGGCAGTCAGGCACCCTCCTCTGAGCCACAGCAGCCCTGACAGTTGACAATAGAGGCACCTTAACCCCTGAGTTCCTTCAATGTGTCCCCCTCGGGGGTCCAGCTCCGATCACCAGATACTCGGGGTATGTCTATACCACCTGCCGAAACGGTGGGCAGCGATCGATCCAGCGGCGGTTGATATATCGCGTCTAGTGTAGATGCAATACATTGAGTGCTCTCCCCTCGCCTGCTGTACTCCAGCTCGGTGAGAGGCGCAGGCAGAGTCTACGGGGAGCTGCAGCAGTCAACTCCCCGAGACTGTGACATTATAATTGTTAGGCCTGAATAAAGATATAGCAGACAAAACCAGGTATGCCAACCTGACCAAAGTCAGGCTAACAGAGGTTTGTGGGTAATCCCTGTGTGGAAAACACTGAGAAGCGGCAGCATGTCTCACAAGCGCTGGGAAAAAGTGAGATAAGAGAGAAGCTGCATTCCTGGCATAGTACCAGATGTGCTGTGTTCGGGCAGCTCCTTCGAAGAACTGATAAGAGTCCTAGTTTCCCAGCCTCCTTGTTTTCGCTCCCTGGTTTTGTTCTTTGTTTGTTTTTAACTCCCCTACATTTCTAACTTTAGGCATGCATGTATACTAAAGGTGTCTAGTTTCTAGTAGTTAGAAGAAGGGGGTGGGTTGCTCCAGTGAATAATTTATGACGCGACGGAACTGTCTATATAGGCTTATACTAAGATGTAAAGAGCAGGCTGGTTCTCTCTGGAGACGAGCTGCTCTCTATTGATGCGTGCACTTGTCAATAAAGAGCTTTTGATCGGACCTTGCTGGTGTTGCCTGTCTCTCTCGCGGTCAGACAACGAACTTTGCCGTCTGGGTTAGAGTCCCTGACATCTTTGGCGACTCCGCCGGGACCCGTCTGACTCTCCGGCGGGGGATCGGACCCTGAGGCAACGCAGCGCGCATCCTCCAGTTTAGAGGAGCCTTGCCTGGTGATCTGATCTCTGCGTTGGCGATAAGGCGTGTTCTGTGAACCAGCTGAAACTCTTGGAAATCCAGCAACGTCCACCTACCCATTGAGTAGGGTCCAGGTTGTCGGGGTTAGAGTCCCTGACTACTTAGGTCTGGGTTAGAGTCCCAGTCCAGGTTTGCACAGGATCCAAGTTGTCTGGGTTAGAGTCCCAGCCTGGGTTTGAGTCTCAGTCCAGGTGTTCAAGTCCCTGGAGAGGTAAGCGAGCGCTCGACGCGGGGAGGTGGGGGTTAGAGTCCCTTTACCTCGACCCGGGGAGGAGGGGTTAGAGTCCCTTCATTAAAATGAGACAAGTTGGCAGTAAGTGCCCGGGGGATGCCCCGTTGTCTCTGATACTTAGAGATTGGAAAGAGATTTCTGAGACAGCTGATCTAGTTAAATTTAAGATGAG
Organism: Gopherus flavomarginatus; assembly: GCF_025201925.1. NCBI lineage: Eukaryota > Metazoa > Chordata > Testudines > Testudinidae > Gopherus > Gopherus flavomarginatus. Next base: position 929,336 of record NW_026115098.1, read on the forward strand.
AAATCTGTGTTGGATCCAATGGCCATCATTTACCTTTCATTTGTCCCCAACTAGAGACTGGCCGGTGGGTGAAACCTTTTCCACAGATAGGAGGAACTCCTTAAGGGATATTTTGGTTGATCTTAGGCCGAGACAAATGGATTACTTGTTTGTATGGTATAATTATAAACCCATGGAGGGATGGGTAGCTTTTGAAGCTGTTTGTATGGAGAGCTCTTGTAAAAAAATCACCCACCATATGCACCAGAGCCGCACCGGGAGGAGGACAATTTTGTTCCTGTTCTTCCCCGTCTGATGGAGTGCAAGGATTCAAAAGCAGGTTAGGGACAGTTCAGGGACAGAGGAGAATCAAGGGGGAGCTCAGAGTGATGTTCCCTCATCTTCAGAGGAATCAGGCAGCCTCACCCCCTCTGTGCAGCCTCCAGCCAGCCTTTTGCAAACTTGGTCAGGGACTGCTTTTCAAACACCCCCAATATTACAGCAGCCCTTGTCCTTGCCCTTGTGGACCCCCACTAGGTTACTTAACTCCATGAGAGAGAATGTTTCTGAGACACCTCTGATATTACAAGCCTCATTGAGAACTTATCTGGTTCTACTGGTTGCTGGGGAACATGAGATGGTTTTACCCATACCCTGTTTGCAACTTCAAATTTGTTTAACTGGCAGTGCACTATGCCTCACTTATGAGACAATCCTGAGGCAGTGGAAAGAATGTTCTGCACAATCTTTTTCACTCATGTGCCCACTTGGGCAAATGTAAATCAGTTATTAGATACTCTCATGACAGAAGATGAAAGACAAAAAGTAAAAGAAAAATCTGCAGCTCATTTGAATGCACCTTGGCTAATTACTGACCCTAACTGGAATCCCAATAATCCAGCTCAAAAGACAAAGTTGGATGGATTTTTAAAAGCTGTTTTGAATGGTATTAGAGATGCAGGGGAGGCTACTCCAAATTGGAGCAAGGTGACTGCTTGTGTTCAGCATCCAGATAAGCACCTCTCTGACTTTTGTGCTCGACTGATTTGTGAAGTTAAAAAGCATGGGAATTTAAATCCTGAAACTGATCATGGAAAGGAGATGGTTAAAATGGTTTTCATGTCACAATGTGCAAAGGATATTGCAAAAAGATTTAGAAAGCATCCAGATGGTACGCAAGGGAAAAGTTTGTCTGAAGTAGTTAGCATTGCTACTAGAATGTTTAATGGGAAAGAGAAAAAGAAAGAAAAAGACATAAGGAACGGGTTAATTTAAAAATCATCTTGGCCCCGGGATGGAAGGAGGGGGGTGCTCTGCGTTCAGGGTCAGGAATCGGCGCGGACTGTGCTTGGTGCAGGGAGGGGCTGCTTTCGGCCCCAGCTGGCTGTGAAGGAAAAAATATAGACAGAGGCGAAGCAAAGGAAATACAAGTTACAGAACTGAAATTACATTTGCAAAGCTTAACTGTCCAGTAAGATCCAACAGTGTGCCTTTGTGACCCTGGAGTCGGTGTGGCTTGGTGACACCAAAGAAGCCACGGGCAGCCGACCTGGACTGGAATCTCTGAAAGAGACGCTGCAGGAGATTCCAGGGTGTAAAAGAACAGCCCTCCCAAGAGCAGAAGCATGTTGGAAATTCTGGACAAGCTGTATACAGGATAATCTCCCTTCCACCTCTCCCCCTCCTCTGAACATTATACACAGAAGTGGCCAGTCTGGACGTACGTGTGTAAGTATGAAAGGAGCTTCGGGCTTGGGGCATTAATATTTTCCTGAGTGATGTGGGAGCGTTCCCAACACTCTCCGTTGTTGTTTTATTATTTTATTAATGAAGCTTTAAAATTCAGTTATATGGTGTGTTTTCCTTATCTTCCCCCAACGATCCTGTAGTGTCAGCCTGATCATCTGACATGAGGGATAGATTGGTAACAGAAATTTGTCACAGTTTGGTGAGCAATTAAGAAGGGGGGAGCCCTGCAGAATTTACACCATCTATTTGTTTTACCCTTGTTATTTTGTGTTTGCTTTGCTTGGTACTGTTGGTGTTATATGCTGAGAACTGCACGAGTAAAAGTGAGTCCTAATAGGATAAGGAAACACTATTTGGTTCTGGTTCTGTTCTATTTAACCAGTTACTGTTGTTGTTTTTTTTCTCTGTTCATTTGGGTGTTAGGAGTGTGGGTGGAACTGAACCTCTTGTTCGTAATTCCTCGGAGTGGAAGCCATGTGTGCGAGACAGCTCTGAGGTTAAATTGAGATCCTTCTGTTCTGTCCCCTGTAGCGGTCAGTGTATAGAAGTGGGAAAGTCTGTCTTAGACTGTAATTCCCTCTGCTCTCTGTGTAATTCTCTTTTCTGTTTAAGTGTCAAACAGATGAATGAGTCTCTGGGTAAACCCTCTAAGAGTAGTCCTTCAAATTATATGTTAAGTAAATGGCCTTTGCCCAATGGGCCATGTGTCTTCGTCTAGGTGGCAAGCCTCATGAAGGAGGACTCGGGTAGTCTTGTGAGTAAGAATGTTTAAGGGAAGAGACCAGGAGGGGTGGGGGGCTAGTTGAGAAGCCCACCCTCCTAGCTAAACTGGTAGTGGAATAAGTTGGTGCCTATGGAAGGGACGGTTCAGTGAGAAACGCAGGATCGGGCCCAGGCGGGCAGGCAACAGACAGAGAGATTGGAAAACAGGTTGGAAAACTTTAAGGGTGTAGTGGAAGGAAGGAGTAAGTAAGTGTAAGCATGGGGATTTCAAATACCCAGAACTTACTTGGAATGGTGATTTGAGTTGATAAAAGTGGCTGTTGGGAGACAAGCAAGTGATTTAAGGGAGAGTGAGAAGTTAACTCTGTAGTTGCTGGAGGAAACAGCAGTTGAACTTTGCAAAAATGCTGAAGAGGAAAGTTCTTGGTGTCTTTGAAATGTTTGTAAATAAATTGAGGCAAAGAAATTGTTAATTGCAATCATTTAGAATTTAGTTAAATTAGCTGAAGAATGTATATAGTGCTATGTAATTGAAATTTTATTAGGCTGTAAGGGCACTATAAGTAGTGATGTTTTCTTTCAGTGTTTGAAAGCAAGAGTTAAAAGTAAAAAGCAAGCCAGAAAGCATCTGTATTCATGCAAATTATCTAACTGATAAGGTAGGAGCCACTGAAACCTGGGCTGCCTATGAAACACATAAAATATGGGATAATTCCTCTGTTTTTCCTGAAATCAACAAGGGTATTTGTCTATTTTAAGCAATGATTGTCTGCCCAGAAGGGGTAGACCTCTGTTTTTTTGTCTTTCAGATAATCAGAGAAAACTGGTGCCAGCTAAACAGCATTCAACGTACCATGCATTTACTGGCACAATAGAAATTATGTTTTGTGTTCTATGTTCTGTCTTGTGGTGTTTGTCTTGTGGCCGGAATTTTTGTGTTTAGTATTTTTATAAAATAATCTAGTTTAAAAGCAAACAAAAAGTTTAAATTAAAATGCAGATACTTGTTTTGTTCAACTTGGAATACAAAGTGTGTAGGTAAATCAGGAGAATGTGATATACTAAAGTCTAATGCATTTCCTTAAGTAAGGAAAAGAAACTTTATTGGTCAAATTGTTAATTGCAAAAATTGTTGTTAAAATTTGCATACCAACAGTCTTTGAAAGCAAGGACATGAAAAGTTAACCCACTCCACATATTGTACATGGGATCTTTCTGGCTACCTCAGATTTCTAGCCAGAGGGCTGGGGATGGTGGAAGGCTATTGGACTAGAGGTTGTATTGAGTGAACTCCTCAAAGTGGGTGTGCTTGTCCTGGCTTGTTGCTCGAAAGCTCTGTAATAAGGTTATTTTAGTAAAAGAGTGTGTGTGGCATATATTAAATAATAAGACTAATGTACTGTATAATGACAATGTGTAGGTGTTCATTGTTGGGAAAAAGGTGTATGAGTAAAAAGTGAAAGTTTCCTTTGCAGGTTAAAAGAAGCCAAGAAGGGAAGAAGCACAAAGAACAGAATGAATTAACTGAAAAAATAAAATAAAATAAAATAGCAAGCTCAGGCTATAGATAAGACACTGACTCCATTCAAGGACACTGCTCACAGTTAAGACTTGGTTAACAACCAGGAAAAGGAGGGCTTGAATTTGCCCATGCAGCTATGAGATCTGAAAAACACTGCCAGGCACTAATGAAATGTGTTAAGTTTTTTTTCTCACAGGTAAGGAAGCGCTACCCAAAGACCCTAGCAGCCCTGCCACTCCTTGGAACCAGGAGACGGGATTGATGTAAAGGTCCACCAACGAAAGACTGCCTTGGCTCCATGCTGGAAAGGCCCTTAAGTCCTGATGACTACCAACACCGCTGTGAAGTACCAAAGACTGACTGCTTGGACCCAAGATTCTCACTGCAAAAAGACCCCTCCACATTGGGAGAATTCTCCTACTGATGATTAGCCTATTTCACCTTCTAGCTCCACTGTGCCTTCTGGACAGTAGGGAAAAAGTACGAGGTGAAGTGCTAGTAGCCTCTCCCTTATCCACTGACAGATCTACTGTGCCTTTGAATTTTTCTAGAAAAAGCAAAACCATTACAGGGTGATGTGCTAGTAACCTCTCCCCTATATGATGCTGCACCAAGACTGTTTTGGGAAAGAAGAAGGAACACTCACTCCACTGAAATTGCTAAAGTCCAGGAATTCCTGACTAGAAAGGACATTAAGAACTGACCCCGGTGAAGAAACAAAGAATTGTACACTGGCAGAAAAAATTTGTGGGACCCATGCTTGGGAATGTGGTATTGATTGGATTTTGGGGTTTATTCTACAGGCTGTGCCCTGTGTTGTGGATAAATTCTTCAGCATGTATTGCTCTCTCTAATTGGATTTTAAATAACAAGTACCCGAAGAGTTTGTTCTGCCACTGGAAATTTTACCTGTATTGAAACCATTCCAGTGACTAATAATGTAACCCCCTCCTATGCTATTAATGTCAATGCCTTTTAAAAGTACCTGAAAATAGTTAAATAACAAATGTAATATAGTACTACACCAAGGAAAGATGGTATTAAATATCACTGAGGCTGGGAAGGCATTGCAGTGGGATCTAGTATATTTGGAGATTCAGAATTTCCTGAATGACCAGCTGATGGCCATTTGGAGTGATCTTGAGTACCAGACTTGGCCCACTGCCCTTACAGACACATCAGGAGTACCATCTGATCTGTGGTCATGGAGATATACTAAAGACTTTCTGGGTGGAAGTGTAAACATTTACAGTGCTCCTTCCAAGCATTTGGACTGGGGGGTGTGGGCTTCCACATACCGAATCCTGACGGGTCCATGGGGAGGATGCACATGGGACTGGATTATTCACCGAAACATCTGGGAAATTAGACCACTTGGTATACCTAACTGATTTATAGTCAGTGCCCCAATCCCTTAGTTGTCAGACAAACAGGATTCCACTCTTTTGTCCGTGCACTCATTCCTGGATTGTGGGTGGCTAAGATCAAGAGAGCAGTTGTAAATATTTCTGCAGAGCTTGAAAAAAACAGCTAATGCATTAATAGACGCTTTCCAAAAGTTGCAACGAAAGACTGATGAAGTAGCAGAAGTAACTTTGCAAAATAGACGTGTGCTAAATGCCATGAATGCTGAATTAGAGAGGGGCTTGTGCTCGCATTGGGGAAAAATGTTGCTTTGCTGTTAATCACTCTGGCTTAATTGACAAAGATTTACAAGCTATTAAGAATGTTGCTGTTGTTTTCCATGCTATATCTCTTGATCACACTTTTAGTTTTAAGGACCTCCACTCAGACCTTGGGTCATGGTTTACTAGCCTCCCCCGTACAATTGTTAAATGGATATGTGTCCCAAGAGTCCCATTATGGTCCTCTAGGGACAAAGGGGGGATTGTTAGGCCTGAATAAAGATATAGCAGACAAAACCAGGTATGCCAACCTGACCAAAGTCAGGCTAACAGAGGTTTGTGGGTAATCCCTGAGTGGAAAACACTGAGAAGCAGCAGCATGTCTCACAAGCGCTGGGAAAAAGTGAGATAAGAGAGAAGCTGCATTCCTGGCATAGTACCAGATGTGCTGTGTTCGGGCAGCTCCTTCGAAGAACTGATAAGAGTCCTAGTTTCCCAGCCTCCTTGTTTTCGCTCCCTGGTTTTGTTCTTTGTTTGTTTTTAACTCCCCTACATTTCTAACTTTAGGCATGCATGTATACTAAAGGTGTCTAGTTTCTAGTTGTTAGAAGAAGGGGGTGGGTTGCTCCAGTGAATAATTTATGACGCGACGGAACTGTCTACATAGGCTTATACTAAGATGTAAAGAGCAGGCTGGTTCTCTCTGGAGACGAGCTGCTCTCTATTGATGCGTGCACTTGTCAATAAAGAGCTTTTGATCGGACCTTGCTGGTGTTGCCTGTCTCTCTCGCGGTCAGACAACGAACTTTGCCGTCTGGGTTAGAGTCCCTGACATAAGTATAATCTAATATCTCATTGAAAGGTGACAGGGCCAGAAAGAGTTAATTAACTCACCTCACCGACTGACCTGACCCGTGGGTGAACCTTAAAAACTGGTTAACAAGATATGTAAATGAACAGAGCTTTGAAATGCAAGTCTGCAGTGTTAGAGGTAGAAGGGGAGGTGTTTGCTCAGGTCTTGTGATGTCAGCAAACAAGTCTTGTCTATTGCTATAGTTTTAATTCAAAGAGCAAAAAAGGAATATTAACATTTATGATGATACTTGAGTGAAATAGTATTATTGTCTGTGTCTCTTTGAAGGTTGTGGTAATCTGTATCTGAACTGTTTGATGGATGTACTAATTGCCAGGATGTTTGGAAGAAGAGTTAAGCCTATTGTTTTCTCAGGCTGAAAGGCTGCTGGAAATGTTTAAGAACCTGGGACACGATCCTTCTTCATCTCAGATCTGCTTTGGGTTTCAAGAGGGGGAAACCTTAAGCCACAAGGATTGAGATCACCAGTCATTGACTGGAGCCACCCTGAATATGGACAGTGGATTATAACCTATGGACTATTTCTAAAAGGACTTTTGGCAACTACAAGCTCATGTCTACTTTGTATCTGAACCTCAAAAATTGAATTCAAGTCTATATGTCTATTAATCTTTTAACCAACACTCACTCTCTCTCTTTTCTTTTCTAATAAATTTTAGCTTAGTTAATAAGAATTGGCTATAGCATGTATTTTAGGTAAAATCTAAGTTATAATTGAACCTGGTTATGTGGCTGATCCTTTGGGATCGGAAGAATCTTTTCTTTTATATGATGAAGTAAGATTTTCAGGAATCATCATCATATCTAACAGGTGTGTCTGGACGGAGGCCTGAGGCTGGGTAATTTAAGGGAACTGCGTGGTTTAAACTTCTAAGTAACCAGTGAGGTACTACAGAAGCTGTTTTGTGCTGGCTTGGTAAATCTAAGTATTGAAATAACCAGCAGCGTTTGGGATTTGTCTGCCCTGTTTTGTTTGCAATTCACTCTGATTGAGTGAGCTGAGCTGGCTCCCACGGGCAGCACCGTCACACCTACAGCCAGGCTGCAGAGGTCCGGGGGATCTTAGGGGCCTTGGGGTGCACAGATACCTATGTCCAGGCCATAGCGGTCCCTGGGGGGCTTAGAGAGTTTGGGGGGGACACAGATACCAATCTCCATGCTCTAGGGGTCCCATGGGGGCTTAGAGGGTTCGTGGGGGGCACATATTCCTACATCCAGGCTGTAGGGTTACCAGGGGGGCTTAGGAGGTTAGTGGGGGGCAAAGATACCTACGTCCAGGCTGGAGGCATCCTGGGAGTCTTAGGGGATTTGTGGGGGCCAAAGACACCTATGATGTCCAGGCTGTAGGGGTACCAGTGGGTTTTAGGGGTTCGAGTGGGCACAGATACGTATGTCCAGGCTGTATCGTTCCCAGGGGGGGTTAGAGGTTTCGTGAGGGGCACAGATATCTACGTCCAGATTGTAGATGTCCCGGGAGGGGGGGGTTAGGGGGGTTGTGGGAGTGCAAATACCTATGTCCAGGCTGTAGGGGTTCCTGGGGGCTTAGAGGGTTTCTGAGGGGCACATATACCTACGTGCACACTGGAGTGTCGCAAGGGGCTTATGGAGTCTATATGGGGAACAGATACCAATGTTCTGGCTGTATAGGTCCCTCGGGGGCTTAGGGGGTTTGTGGGGGGCACAGATACCTAAGTTCAGGCTGGAGGGATCTCTGAGTGTCTTAGGTGTTTGGTGGAAGGCACAGATACCTACGTCCAGGCTGCAGGGGTCTCGGAGGGGCTTAGGGTCTGTCACGGAGTTTGGGGGAGTCCGGTCCTGCACCCCTCTTCCTGGGACTCACAGTGACTCTCAGCCAGCCAGTAAAACAGAAGGTTTATTGGACAACAGGAGCGAAGGATACAGCAGAGCTTGGAGGCACAAGCAGGACCCCACAATCAAGTCCTTCTAGGGGTTCAGGAAACTTAGTTCCCAGTTTGGGAATCCCTGAATTCCAACCACCCAGACCAAAACCGAAACTGAACTAACCCAACTCCCTCCAGCTGGCCATTTCCTGTATCCAGCTTCCTGGGCAAAGGTGCTGACCCCTCCCCCCGCCTAGCTCAGGTTACAGGCTGAGCACGTGTCCGGTCCTAAAGTCACCCCCTGCTCTCCCATCCCCCACACAGACAGTCCCTACTCCATCACAGTAATGCACAGAGCATTTCCCGCATGGAGCAACAGTGACACCATGTGGCCACGCACGGTAACGCACAGAACATTTCCCATATGGAGCAACTGTGACACCGTGTGGCCAGGCAGGGTAATGCACAGAGCATTTCCCACATGGAGCAACATTGACGCCTTGTGACCACACCAGCTAATGGACAGAGCATTTCCTGCATGGAGCAACAGTGACACCATGTGGCCATGCAGGGAAATGCCCAGAGCATTTCCTGGATGGAGCAACAATGATTCCATGTGGCCATGCAGGGTAATGCACAGAGCATTTCTCTCATAGAGGAACAGTGACAACATGTGGCCATGCAGGGTAATGCACAGAGCATCACGCCTATGTAGAGGCTGTAGAGATCCCTGGGGGGCTTAGGGGTCGTGGGGGGGACAGATAGCTACGTCCAGGCTGGAGACATTCTGGTGGGCATTAGGGGCTTCATGAGGGGCACAAATATCTACGTCAGGGCTGGAGAGGTCCCTGGATGGCTTAGGGGGTTGTGGTGAGCATAGATACATACGTCCACGCTGCAGGGGTACCAGAGGGACTTAGGGGATGTCACGTAGTGTTGTGGAATCTGGCCCTGCACACCTCTTCCTGGGACACACAGTGACTCAGCCAGCCAGTAAAACAGAAGGTTTTTTTGGCCAACAGGAATGAAGGATACAGCAGGGCTTTTGGGCACAACCAGGACCCCTCAATCGAGTCCTTCTGGGGGTTCAGGAAGCTTAGTTCCCAGTTTGGGATTCCCTGAATTCCAACAACCCAGCTCCAAACCAAAACTGAACTAACTCCCTCCAGCCAGCCCCTTCCTTTATTCAGCTTCCTGGGCAAAGGTGCTGACCCCCTCCCAGCTGCCTAGCTTAAGTTACAGGCTTAGGTCCTGTCCCTCACCTAAAGTCACCCGCTGCTCTCCCATCCCCCACACAGACAGTCCCCACTCCATCACAGTAATGCCCAGAGCATTTCGCGCATGGAGCAACAGTAACACCGTGTGGCCACACAGGGTAATGCACAGAGCATTTCCTGCATGGAGCAAGAGTGACACCATGTGGCCACACAGGGTAATGCACAGAGCATTTCCCGCATGAAGCAACATTGACACCTTGTGACCACACCAGCTAATGGACAGAGCATTTCCTGCATGGAGCAACAGTGACACCATGTGGCCAAGCAGGGAAATGCACAGAGCATTTCCTGGATGGAGCAACAGTGATTCCATGTGGCCACGCAGGGTAATGCACAGAGCATTTCTCTCATAGAGGAACAGTGACAACATGTGGCCATGCAGGGTAATGCACAGAGCATCACGCCTATGTAGAGGCTGTAGAGATCCCTGGGGGACTTAGGGGTCATGGGGGGCACAGATAGCTACGTCCAGGCTGGAGACATTCTGGTGGGCATTAGGGGCTTCATGAGGGGCACAAATATCTACGTCAGGGCTGGAGAGGTCCCTGGATGGCTTAGGGGGTTGTGGTGAGCATAGATACATACGTCCATGCTGTAGTGGTCCCTGGGGGTTTAAGGAGTTGGTAAGGTCACAGAAACCTACGTATGGTCTGGAGGGGTCCCTGGGGGACTTAAGGGTTTGTGGTTGCGCAGATACCTACGTACCGGTTGGAGGGGGCCCTGGGGAGCTTAGGGGGTTTGTGTGGCGTACACATAGCTATAACCAGGCTGGTTGGGGCCCTATGGGTCTTAGAAGGCTGGTGGGGGGCAGAGATACCTATGTAGGGACTGGAGAAGTCCTGGGGAGGGCTTTGGGGGTTCCTGGAAGTCACAAATATCTACGTCCAGGCTGGAGGAGTTCTGGGGGTATTAGGGAGTTGTGCGGGGGCACAGATACCTATATCGAGGCTGTAGGGGTCCTGGGGTTGCTTTGGGGAATTTTGGGGTACAGATACCTACTTCCATGCTGTAGGGGTCGCTGGGAGGATCAGTGGGTTCGTGAGGGTGCACAGATATCTACGTCCGGTCTATAGGGATCCTGGGGGCGGCTTAGGGGTTTGTAAGGGGCACAGATACATTCATCCAGGCAAGAGGGGTCCTAGGGACCTTAGTGGGTTCATGCTGGGCACAGATACCTGCGTCTAGGCTGGAGGGGTTTTGGGGGTCTTAGGAGGGTTGTGTGGGCACAGATACCTATGTCGATGCTGGAGGGGTCCTGTCATGTCTTAGCGGATTCGTGGGGTCAGAGATACCTACATCTAGGCTGGAGGGGTTCCGGGGGGATTAGGTGTGTTTGGGGGGGGAACAGATACCTACATCCTGATGGTAGGTGGCCCTGGGTAGGTTAGGCGGTTTTTGTCGGTCACAGATACAAACATCCATGCTGTAGGGGTCCCGAGGGACTTTGTGGGGCTCTAGGGGTCACAGATACCTACCTACAGTCTGGAAGGTTCCTGTGGGTATTAAGGGGTTATGTGGGGCATACAGATGCCTACATCTGGGCTTGTGGGTTCCCTGGGGGGCTTAGAGGTTTGTGGAGAGCACAGATACCATTATCCAGGCTAGATGGGTTCTGGTGGGATTAGGGGGTTGTGGGGGGCACAGATACCTATGTAAACAGAAGCAGGATGAACTCTATCCTCACATCTGGTGGTGAATTATGGCAAGTGTGGAAAAGGATTTCAGGGTCTGATCATGTTTGCATAGACACACTCACCGTGCGTGACACGGCCACGGCAGCCTGGGATGGTTACTTTGGCAGCTATGGTATCCCCAGTTTATTTGTTGTTGGGGTGTGAGATGTGGAGTGTTGTCACCCTGATTGTGTGGATGAGGAACTGTGAAACAGTTTTGAGACAGGGATTCTCACCATCAGTTGAGTGGCACTCACTAGACAAGGGAGTGGGCTCCTTGGGTGAGCTAGAGTCACCAATTGCACTTTTTTTTCTTTTAACAGTTGAATAGCAGTATTGATTTTTTATTCTCTTAAAAGTTGAATTTCTAGGTTCTTGAGCTGAAATCACTGAAAAGATGTGTTAGCTTGTGGGGGACTCTGAAACTGTATTGCAGAACACAGTAGTTGACAGACAGGAGCAGTTTGTGGGAGTGTCCCATGGAATGAGATGAGTCTAGCAGTTTTGGGGGATAGCTGGAGCAGAACACAGGTCGGCTGGCAGAGCAGCTGGTGGACCGAGCTGAGCAGTTTGTGGGGAAGGCAAAAGCAGAATCCCATGGAGAGGCAGAGCAGTCAGCAGTGGACCACATAAGGTGCCCCTTTCTACTCAGGCTGGCAGGGGGAAAAACCCTGCAGATAGACTCTTGAACTCTGGGGTTGCGCAACTGTGGGTGATTTTGGGGTTGCTGGACTCTTGAAACGTTGGAGATATTGGACTTTGGAGCCTTGGGGTGATTTGGGGATTGCTGGACTCATGAGCCCAGGGAAAAGGACACGGCCTAGTTGAGGTGTTTTCCCAATTTAATGCTATGTTGTTTATCTCACGTTATTAAACATTTTCTGCTACACCCAGACTCTGTGCTTGCGAGAGGGGAAGTATTGCCTCTTTGAGGCACCTAGGAGTGCGTATGTAAAATTTTCCCATGTCACTGGGTGGGGACTCGAGCTGGTTTGCATTACATTGAAGGCAAGGGACCCCTATGTATTGAACCCAGTCCTTGCTGCTATCAGTTCAGCCTGGCAGAAGGGTTCCACCTACGTCCAGGCTCAAGGGGTCCCTGGGGGGCTTAGGGAGTTCGTGGGGGGCACAGATATCTAGGTCCAGGCTGTAGGGGGTCGGGGGGGGCTCAGGAGTTTGGTGGGGGGCACAGATACCTACGTCCAGGCTGCAGGGGTCCCAGAGGGACTTAGGGGGTGTCACGTAGTGTGGTGGAATCTGGCCCTGCACCCCTCTTCCTGGGACACACAGTGACTCAGCCAGCCAGTAAAACAGAAGGTTTTTTTGGCCAACAGGAAAGAAGGATACAGCAGGGCTTTTGGGCACAACCAGGACCCCTCAATCGAGTCCTTCTGGGGGTTCAGGAAGCTTAGTTCCCAGTTTGGGATTCCCTGAATTCCAACAACCCAGCTCCAAACCAAAACTGAACTAACTCCCTCCAGCCAGCCCCTTCCTTTATTCAGCTTCCTGGGCAAAGGTGCTGACCCCCTCCCCGCTGCCTAGCTTAAGTTACAGGCTTAGGTCCTGTCCCTCACCTAAAGTCACCCGCTGCTCTCCCATCCCCCACACAGACAGTCCCCACTCCATCACAGTAATGCCCAGAGCATTTCGCGCATGGAGCAACAGTAACTCTGTGTGGCCATGCAGGGTAATGCCCAGAGCATTTCCCCCGTGGAGCAACAGTGACACCATGTGGCCATACAGGGTAATGCACAGAGCATTTCCTGCATGGAGCAAGAGTGGCACCGTGTGGCCACAGAGGGTAATGCACAGAGCATTTCCCCACATGGCGCAACAGTGACACCATGTGGTCACGCAGGGTAATGCACAGAGCATTTCCACGCATGGAGCAACAGTGGCACCGTGTGGCCACGCAGGCTAATACACAGAACATTTCCCGCATGGAGCAACAGTGGCATCGTGTGGCCACGCAGGGTAATCCAAAGAGCATTTCCTGCATGGAGCAACAGTGACACCATGTGGTCACGCAGGGTAATGCACAGAGCATTTCTCTCATAGAGGAACAGTGACAACATGTGGCCATGCAGGGTAATGCACAGAGCATCACGCCTATGTAGAGGCTGTAGAGATCCCTGGGGGGCTTAGGGGTCGTGGGGGGGACAGATAGCTACGTCCAGGCTGGAGACATTCTGGTGGGCATTAGGGGCTTCATGAGGGGCACAAATATCTACGTCAGGGCTGGAGAGGTCCCTGGATGGCTTAGGGGGTTGTGGTGAGCATAGATACATACGTCCACGCTGCAGGGGTACCAGAGGGACTTAGGGGATGTCACGTAGTGTTGTGGAATCTGGCCCTGCACACCTCTTCCTGGGACACACAGTGACTCAGCCAGCCAGTAAAACAGAAGGTTTTTTTGGCCAACAGGAATGAAGGATACAGCAGGGCTTTTGGGCACAACCAGGACCCCTCAATCGAGTCCTTCTGGGGGTTCAGGAAGCTTAGTTCCCAGTTTGGGATTCCCTGAATTCCAACAACCCAGCTCCAAACCAAAACTGAACTAACTCCCTCCAGCCAGCCCCTTCCTTTATTCAGCTTCCTGGGCAAAGGTGCTGACCCCCTCCCAGCTGCCTAGCTTAAGTTACAGGCTTAGATCCTGTCCCTCACCTAAAGTCACCCGCTGCTCTCCCATCCCCCACACAGACAGTCCCCACTCCATCACAGTAATGCCCAGAGCATTTTCGCGCATGGAGCAACAGTAACACCGTGTGGCCATGCAGGGTAATGCCCAGAGCATTTCCCCCGTGGAGCAACAGTGACACCATGTGGCCACACAGGGTAATGCACAGAGCATTTCCTGCATGGAGCAAGAGTGACACCGTGTGGCCACACAGGGTAATGCACAGAGCATTTCCCGCATGAAGCAACATTGACACCTTGTGACCACACCAGCTAATGGACAGAGCATTTCCTGCATGGAGCAACAGTGACACCATGTGGCCAGCAGGGAAATGCACAGAGCATTTCCTGGATGGAGCAACAGTTACTCCATGTGGCCATGCAGGGTAATGCACAGAGCATTTCCTGCATGGAGCAAGAGTGGCACCGTGTGGCCACAGAGGGTAATGCACAGAGCATTTCCCCACATGGAGCAACAGTGACACCATATGGTCACGCAGGGTAATGCACAGAGCATTTCCACGCATGGAGCAACAGTGGCACCGTGTGGCCACAGAGGGTAATACACAGAGCATTTCCCCACATGGAGCAACAGTGACACCGTGTGGCCACACAGGGTAATGCACAGAGCATCGCACCTACGTGGAGGCTGTAGAGATACCTCGAGGGCTTACGGGGATTCGTAGGGTCACAGATATCTACATCCAGTATGGGCGGGACCCTGGGAGAGTTAGGGGGGTTGTGAGGGGCATAGGTACTTGCGTCCAGGCTGTAGAGGTCCTGGTGGGGATTAAAGGCTTCCTGGAGGACAGCAATATCTACGTCCAGGCTGAAGGGGTCCCTGGACGCTTAGGGGGTTGTGGTGAGCACAGTGATCCCTGGGGGTATAGGGACTTGGTGAGGGGCACAGATACCTATGTATGTCCTGGAGGGGTCCCTGGGGGGGGCTTAGTGGTACTGTAGGAGACACAGATACCTACGTCCAGGCTATAGGAATTCTGGGGGGGCTTAGGGCTTTGGGGGGGCACAGATACCTACATCCAGGCTGGAGGGGTCCCGGGGGGCTTAGGTGGTTTGTGGGGAGGGGCACAGATATGGACATCCAGGCTGGAGAGGTTCCGGAGAGGATTAGGGGTTTTTGCGGATGGCAGAGATATCTATCTCCATACTCTAGGGGTCTCGGGGGGCTTAGGGCTGGATGTGTCCCGAGGAGTTTAGGGGGTTTGTGGGGTGCTCAGACACCTGTGTCCAGGCTGTAGGGAACCCTGGGGGCTTAGGGGGTTCGTGGGGGTCACAGGTAGTTACGTCGAGGCTGAAGGGGTAATGGGAGTGCTTAAGGGATCGGGGCTGACACAGATACCTAGGTCCAGGGTCTAGGGGAGGCAGGAGAAGTGAAGCGGCCATGGTGTGCTTTCAAGTAGGGATAATAATGATCCACTCTTACCTACCTCATGGTGGGTGGAGGATGGGGATCCATTGGAGAGTGTCACTAAGAGTAGTACATAATATGAGGTGTCCCATCACGTTTACTCAGAGCAGATTATGACATAATAGATTAGCTGAAACATTCTTTTTTATTTGTATTTTTTTATTTTGGAATTGTTAAGAGCAGCAATGACTTAGCTCAGACTGAAGCATCTTATCTAATTTTCAAGATCTAAGTGTCTCCTCCTTGTGTGTGATGACACAATTTAACACACTGTGACAAACAGGAGATGCTTTTGTTTTGCAACAAAATCTTTTTGCAAAGAACTTCCATCTCACTTGTTATGATTCTGAGAAACAAACTGGTTTAGTCTGAATGGGATATTTGGACAGAAACGGTTGGAATGAAATTTTCCCACCATCCCAGTTCCTGAGCTCTATCCCTGCCTCTGGGGGGATTTGTTGTCTGTTAGAACAGGAGTCTGACTGGCAGCTTCTCTTTCTGGCTCTGCCACCGCCTTGCTGTGTAGGCCCTTGGGTAGGTCACCTCCCTTCTCTGTACCTCAGGCTCCTCCCATTTGTCCAATGGGAACAGGGACAGTTCTCGAATTCTGGGTAGTTGTGAGCCTGAGTGAGAAAAGGGGTGTTGAAGCCCTCTGTGAAGAAGAAAGGGGAGTTTCACGGTGCTTTTGCACCAAGGAATTCTAAACCAAAACTGAACTAACTCCCTCGAGTCCTTCTGGGGGTTCAGGAAGCTTAGTTCCCAGTTTGGGATTCTCTGAATTCCAACTACCCAGCTCCAAACCAAAACTGAACTAACTCCCTCCAGCCGACCCCTTCCTGTGTCCAGCTTCCCGGGCAAAGGTGCTCACTCTCTCAGCCCTGCCTAGCTCGAGTTACAGGCTTAGGTCCTGTCCCTCACCTAAAGTCACCCCCTGCTCTCCCATCCCCCACACAGACAGTCCCCACTCCATCACAGTAATGCCCAGAGCATTTCGCGCATGGAACAACAGTGACACCATGTGGCCACGCAGGGTAATGCCCAGAGCATTTCCTGCATAGAGCAACAGTGACACTGTGTGGCCACTCAGGGTAATGCACAGAGCATCACACCTACGTAGAGGCTGTAGAGATCCCTGGGGGCTTAGGGGTCATGGGAGGTACAGATAGCTACGTCCAGGCTGGAGGCATTCTGGGGGGTTTAAGGGGGTTCGTAGGGTCACAGATACCTACGTCCAGGATGGTCGGGACTCTGGGGGAGTTAGGGGGGTTGTGGGGGGCATAGGTACTTGCGTCCAGGCTGTAAAGGTCCTGGTGGGGATTAAGGGCTTCCTGGAGGACACCAATATCTACGTCCGGGCTGGAGAGGTCCCTGGACGGCTTAGAGGTTGTGGTGAGCACAGTGATCCCTGGGGGTTTAGGAACTTGGTGAGGGGCACAGATACCTATGTTTGTCCTGGAGGGGTCCCTGAAGGGGCTTAGTGGTATTGTAGGGGACACAGATACCTACGTCCAGGCTATAGGAATTCTGGGGGGGCTTAGGGCTTTGGGGGGGCACAGATACCTACATCCAGGCTGGAGGGGTCCCGGGGGGCTTAGGGGGGTTGTGGGGGGCACAGCTATGTACGTCCAGGCTGGAGAGGTTCCAGGGAGTATAAGGAATTTTTGTGGACAGCAGAGATACCTATCTCCAGGATCTAGGGGTCCCTGGGGGGCTTAGGGTTTTTTTGGGAGGCACAGATAACTATGTCCAGGTTGGAGTGGTTCTTGGGGGGTTTAGGGGGTTCCTGGGGGGCACAGATACCTAGGTCCATGCTGTAGGGGTCCCCGGGTGGATTAGGGGTTTTCTGAGGGGTACAGGTACATACGTCTAGGCTGTAGGGGTCCCTGGGTGGGTTACGGGGTTTGTGGGGGGCAGCGATACCTAAGTCCAGGCAATAGGGCTTCCAGGGGGAATTAGTGTGTTGGGGGGGCACAGATACCTAGATCCAGGCTGGAGGGTTCCCGATGTGGGGGGGCTTAGGCAGTTTGTGTTCGGCAAAGATACCTACCTCCAGGCTGGAGGGGTGTCTCGGCACTTAGGGATTGTGGGGGGGCACAGATACCTCCGTCCAGGCTGGAGGGTCCCTGGGGAGCTTAGCGGGTTCGTAGGGGGCACAGATACCTAAATCCAGGCTGGAGGGATCCAGGGGGGGCTTACGGGGTTCAGGGGGCACAGATACTTATCTCTAGGCTGTAGTGGTCCCTGGTGGGCTTAGGGGGTTTTGGGGGGCCCCAGATACCTAAGTCCATGCTGTAGGGGTCCCTACAGGTGCTTATGGGTTCATGGGGTGCACAGATACTTATGTCCAGGCTGGAGGGGGCAGGAGGGTTTGGGGTTTCATGGGGGGCACAGATACGAACCTCCAGGCTGTAGGAGTCCCAGGGGGGCTGTGGGGGTACAGATACCTACATCTAGGCTGGAGGGGTCCTGGGGGTATAGAGGGTTTGTGGGGGGCACAGATACCTAGGTACAGGCTGTCGGTGTCCCGAGGAGATGAGGCGGTTCACTGGGGGCTCAGATACATCCAGGCTGGATGTGTCCCGAGGAGCTTAGGGGGTTCGTGCGGTGCTCAGACACCTGTGTCCAGGCTGTAGGGATCCCTGGGGGCTTAGGGGGTTCGTGGGGGTCACAGGTAGATACGTCCAGGCTGAAGTGGTAATGGGAGTGCTTAAGGGATCGGGGCTGACACAGATACCTACGTCCAGGGTCTAGGGGTCCCGAGGGGATTGGGGGTTGAGGGGGGAACAGATACCTACGTCATAGCTGGAGGTGTCTTGGGTGGTTTAGGAGGTTCGTTGGAGTCACAGATACCTAAGTCCAGGCTGTAGGGCTTCCTGGGGCATTCAGGGATTTCTGGGGGTCACAGATACCTACGTGCAGACTAGAGGGGTCCCAGAGGTCTTAGGAGAATTATGGGGGTCACAGATACCTACATGCAGACTGGAGGGGTCCTGGAGCGCTTAGGAGATTTATGGGGGGCACAGATACCAACATACTGGCTGTAAAGGTCCCTGGGGGGCTTTGTGGGTTCGGGGGGTACAGATACCAATGTCCTGGCTGTAGATGTTCCTGGGGTACATAGAGGGGCTGTGGTCGCACATAACCCTACATCCAGGCTGTCGGGGTCCCGGGGGCCCCTGGCCAAATTGGGTCCCTCTGGAAAAGTCTCCCTCACGGTGGCCCCAGGGCTGGAGGAGCTCCCACTCCCTGATATGGCGCAGAGGCTGCAGCAGGGGCACAGAGCTTCTCTGGTGTCAGGGCCACAGCGGGGCAGGGGTAAAGGAGTGAGACCAGAGAAGCTCTGTGCCCCTGCTGCAGCCCCCAGGTAATAGAAGGGAGTGGGAGCTCTTCCAGCCCTGAGGCCACCGTGGAGGAACATCTACAGCCAGGACATTGGTATCTGTCATACATTAGAAGCAAGAGGAAGACTAAGGACAGGGTAGGCCCACTGCTCAGTGAGGAGGGGGAAACAGTAACGGGAGACTTGGAAATGGCAGAGATGCTTAATGACTTCTTTGTTTCAGTCTTCACTGAGAAGTCTGAAGGAATGTCTAGTATAGTGAATGCTTACGGGAAGAGGGTAGGTTTAGAAGAGAAAATAAGGAAAGAGCAAGTAAAAAATCACTTAGAAAAGTTAGATGCCTGCAAGTCACCAGGGCCTGATGAAATGCATCCTAGAATACTCAAGGAGTTAATAGAGGAGGTATCTGAGCCTCTAGCTATTATCTTTGGGAAATCATGGGAGACGGGGGAGATTCCAGAAGACTGGAAAGGGGCAAATATAGTGCCCATCTATAAAAAGGGAAATAAAAACAACCCAGGAAACTACAGACCAGTTAGTTTAACTTCTGTGCCAGGGAAGATAATGGAGCAGGTAATCAAAGAAATCATCTCCAAACACTTGGAAGGTGGTAAGGTGATAGGGAATAGCCAGCATGGATTTGTAAAGAACAAATCATGTCAAACTAATCTGATAGCGTTCTTTGATAGGATAACGAGCCTTGTGGATAAGGGAGAAGCGGTGGATGTGATATACCTAGACTTTAGTAAGGCATTTGATACGGTCTCGCATGATATTCTTATAGATAAACTAGGAAAGTACAATTTAGATGGGGCTACTATAAGGTGGGTGCATAACTGGCTGGATAACCGTACTCAGAGAGTAGTTGTTAATGGCTCCCAATCCTGCTGGAAAGGTATAACAAGTGGGGTTCCGCAGGGGTCTGTTTTGGGACCGGTTCTGTTCAATATCTTCATCAACGATTTAGATGTTGGCATAGAAAGTACGCTTATTAAGTTTGCGGATGATACCAAACTGGGAGGGATTGCAACTGCTTTGGAGGACAGGGTCAAAATTCAAAATGATCTGGACAAATTGGAGAAATGGTCTGAGGTAAACAGGATGAACTTCAATAAAGATAAATGCAAAGTGCTCCACTTAGGAAGGAACAATCAGTTTCACACATACAGAATGGGAAGAGACTGTCTAGGAAGGAGTATGGCAGAAAGAGATCTAGGGGTCGTAGTGGACCACAAGCTTAATATGAGTCAACAGTGTGATACTGTTGCAAAAAAAGCAAACGTGATTCTGGGATGCATTAACAGGTGTGTTGTAAACAAGACACGAGAAGTCATTCTTCCGCTTTACTCTGCGCTGGTTAGGCCTCAACTGAAGTATTGTGTCCAGTTCTGGGCACCACATTTCAAGAAAGATGTGGAGAAATTGGAGAGGGTCCAGAGAAGAGCAACAAGAATGATTAAAGGTCTTGAGAACATGACCTATGAAGGAAGGCTGAAGGAATTGGGTTTGTTTAGTTTGGAAAAGAGAAGACTGAGAGGGGACATGATAGCAGTTTTCAGGTATCTAAAAAGGTGTCATCAGGAGGAGGGAGAAAACTTGTTCACCTTAGCCTCCAATGATAGAACAAGAAGCAATGGGCTTAAACTGCAGCAAGGGAGATTTAGGTTGGACATTAGGAAAAAGTTCCTAACTGTCAGGGTAGTTAAACACTGGAATAGATTGCCTAGGGAAGTTGTGGAATCTCCATCTCTGGAGATATTTAAGAGTAGGTTAGATAAATGTCTATTAGGGATGGTCTAGACAGTATTTGGTCCTGCCATGAGGGCAGGGGACTGGACTCGATGACCTCTCGAGGTCCCTTCCAGTCCTAGAGTCTATGAGTCTATGAGTAATCTGTGCCCCCCATAAACCACCTAATCCCCACGGGAACCCCTACAGCCAGGATGTTGGTATCTGTCCCCCTATAAATCTCCTAAGCCCTCTGGAACCCTTCCAGTCTGAACGTAGGTATCTGTGACCCCCAGAAATCCCCGAATACCTCAGGAACCCCTACAGCCTGGACTTAGGTATCTGTGACTCCAACGAACCTCCTAAACCACCCAGGACCCCTTCAGCTAGGACGTAGGCATCTGTTCCCCCCTCAACCCCCAATCCCCTCGGGACCCCTAGACCCTGGACGTAGGTATCTGTGTCCGCCCCGATTCCCTAAGCACCCCCATTACCCCTTTAGCCTGGACGTAGGTATCTGTACTCCCACAAACCCCCTAAACGTCCCAGCGACCCCTTCAGCCTGGAAGTCCCTATCTGTGACACCCACGAACCTCTAACCTCCCAGGGATCCCTACAGCCTGGACACAGGTGTCTGAGCACCCCACAAACCCCCTAAGCTCCTCGGGACACATCCAGCCTGGATGTATCTGAGCCCCCAGTGAACCGCCTAATCTCCTCGGGACACCGACAGCCTGTACCTAGGTATCTGTGCCCCCCACAAACCCCCTATAACCCCCAGGACCCATCCAGACTAGATGTAGGTATCTGCACCCCCACAGCCTCCCTGGGACTCCTACAGCCTGGAGGTTTGTATCTGTGCCCCTCATGAAACCCCAACCCCCCCTGTCCCCTCCAGACTGGACATAAGTATCTGTGCACCCCACGAACCCATAAGCACCTGTAGGGACGCCTACAGCATGGACTTAGGTATCTGGGGCCCCCCAAAACCCCCTAAGCCCACCAGGGACCCCTATAGCCTAGAGATAAGCATCTGTGCTCCCTGAACCCCATAAGCCCCCCCTGGACCCATCCAGTCTGGACTTAGGTATCTGTGCCCCACATGAACCCGCTAAGCCCCCCAGGGACCCTCCAGCCTGGATGGAAGTATCTGTGCCCCCACAACCCCTAAGTGCCGAGAAACCCCTCCAGCCTGGAGGTAGTTATCTGTGCCCACCAGAAACCGCTTTAGCCCCCCCAGGGACCACTCCAGCCTGGATGCAGATATCTGTGCCCAACACAAACGGCGTAAGCCCCCCCCCGGGAACCCTCCAGCCTAAACCTAGGTATCTGTGCCCCCCCAACACACTAATTCCCCCTGGAAGACCTATTGCCTGGAAGTAGGTATCTCTGCCCCCCACAAACCCCCTAAGCCTCCCAGGGACCCCTACAGCCTAGACGTAGGTATCTCTGCCACCCAGAAAACCCCTAATCCACCCAGGGAACCCTACAGCATGGACCTAGGTATCTGTGCCCCCCAGGAACTCCCTAAACCCCCCAGGAACCACTCCAACCTGGACATAGATATCTGTGCCTCCCAAAAAACCCTAAGCCTCCCGGGACCCCTAGAGTATGGAGATAGGTATCTCTGCCATCCGCAAAAACCCCTAATCCTCTCCGGAACCTCTCCAGCCTGGATGTACATATCTGTGCCCTCCCCACAAACCACCTAAGCCCCCCGGGACCCCTCCAGCCTGGATGTAGGTATCTGTGCCCCCCCAAAGCCCTAAGCCCCCCCAGAATGCCTATAGCCTGGACGTAGGTATCTGTGTCTCCTACAGTACCACTAAGCCCCCCCCCAGGGACCCCTCCAGGACATACATAGGTATCTGTGCCCCTCACCAAGTCCCTATACCCCCAGGGATCACTGTGCTCACCACAACCCCCTAAGCGTCCAGGGACCCCTTCAGCCTGGACGTAGATATTGCTGTCCTCCAGGAAGCCTTTAATCCCCACCAGGACCTCTACAGCCTGGACGCAAGTACCTATGCCCCTCACAACCCCCCTAACTCTCCCAGGGTCCCGCCCATACTGGATGTAGATATCTGTGACCCTACGAACCCCCGTAAGCCCTCGAGGGATCTCTACAGCCTCCACGTAGGTGCGATGCTCTGTGCATTACCCTGTGTGGCCACATGGTGTCACTGTTGCTCCATGCAGGAAATGCTCTGTGCATTACCCTGCGTCACCACATGGTGTCACTGTTGCTCCATGCAGGAAATGCTCTGTGCATTACCCTGCGTGACCACATGGTGTCACTGTTGCTCCATGCAGGAAATGCTCTGTGCATTACCCTGCGTCGCCACACGGTGCCACTGTTGCTCCATGCAGGAAATGCTCTGTGCATTACCCTGTGTGGCCACACGGTGTCACTGTTGCTTCATGCAGGAAATGATTTGTGTATTACCCTGCGTGGCCACACGGTGCCACTGTTGCTCCATGCAGAAAATGCTCTGTGTATTACCCTGCGTGACCACATGGTGTCACTGTTGCTCTATGCGGGGAAATGCTCTGTGTATTACTCTGTGTGGCCACACGGTGTCACTGTTGCTCCATGCGGGGAAATGCTCTGTGCATTACCCTGCGTGACCACATGGTTTCACTGTTGCTCCATCCAGGAAATGCTCTGTGCATTACCCTGCGTGGCCACACGGTGACACTGTTGCTCCATGCGCGAAATGCTCTGGGCATTACTGTGATGGAGTGGGGACTGTCTGTGTGGGGGATGGGAGAGCAGGGGGTGGCTTTAGGTGAGGGACAGGACCTAAGCCTGTAACTCGAGCTAGGCAGGGCTGAGAGAGTGAGCACCTTTGCCCGGGAAGCTGGACACAGGAAGGGGTCGGCTGGAGGGAGTCAGTTCAGTTTTTTTTTTGGAGCTGGATAGTTGGAATTCAGAGAATCCCAAACTGGGAACTAAGCTTCCTGAACCCCCAGAAGTACGCGACTGACGGGTCCTGGTTGTGCCCCAAAGCCCTGCTCTATCCTTCGTTCCTGTTGGCCAAAACAACCCTCTGTTTTACTGGCTGGCTGAGTCACTGTGTGTCCCTGGAAGAGGGGTGCAGGGCCAGATTCCACCTACACTCCAGTGACACCCCCTAAGTCCCTCTGGGACCCCTGCAGCCTGGACGTAGGTATCTGTGCCCCCCACCAAACTCCCTGAGCCCCCCCAGGACCCCCTACAGCCTGGACCTAGATATCTGTGCCCCCCACGAACCTCCTCAATCCCCCAGGGACCCCTTGCAGCCTGGACAGTAGGTGGAACCCTTCTGCCAGGCTGAACTGATAGCAGCAAGGACTGGGTTCAATACATAGGGGTCCCTTGCCTACTACTGTAATGCAAACCAGCTCGAGCCCCCACCCAGTGACATGGGAAAATTTTACATACGCACTCCTAGGTGCCTCAAAGAGGCAATACTTCCCCTCTCGCAAGCACTAGAGTCTGGGTATAGCAGAAAATGTTTAATAACGTGAGATAAACAACACAGCATTAAATTTGGAAAACACCTCAACTAGGCTGTGTCCTTTTCCCTGGGCTCTAGAATCTAGCAATCCCGAAATCACCCCAAGAGTCCAAAGTACAATACCTCAAATATTTCAAGACTCCAGCAACCCCATAATCACCCACATTCCCGCAGCCCCAGAGTTCAAGAGTCTATCTGCCGGGTTTTCCCCCCTGCCAGCCTGGGTAGAAAGGGGCACCTTACGTGGTCCACTGCTGTCTGCCCTGCCTCTCCGTGGGATTCTGCTTCTACCTTTCCCACAAACTGCTCAGCTCAGTCCACCAGCTGCTCTGCTCCACCAACCAACCTGTGATCTGCTCCAGCTGTCTCCAAAAACTGCTTAGCTTACTTCACTCCGTGAGCCATTCCAAGCGTTCAACAAACTGCTCTTCTCCATCAGCTGTTCTGCAATATAGTTTCAAACTCCCCCACTATTTAACACAGCATTTCAAAGACTTCGGCTTCGGAACCTGGATCTTCAGTTATTAAAAAAATCAACAACCAGCTCTACTATTCAACTGTTAAAAGAAAAAAAGTGCAATTGGTGACTCTAGCTCACCCAAGGAGCCCACTCCCTTGTCTAGTGAGTGCCACTCAACTGATGGTGAGAATCCCTGTCTCAAAGCTGTTTCACAGTTCCTCATCCACACAATCAGGGTGACAACACTCCACATCTCACACCCCAACAACAAATAAACTGGGGATACCATAGCTGCCAAAGTAACCATCCCAGGCTGCCGTGGCCGTGTCACGCACGGTGAGTGTGTCTATGCAAACATGATCAGACCCTGAAATCCTTTTCCACACTTGCCATAATTCACCACCAGATGTGAGGGTAGAGTTCATCCTGCTTCTGCTTACATAGGTATCTGTGCCCCCCACAACCCCCTAATCCCACCAGAACCCATCTAGCCTGGATAATGGTATCTGTGCTCTCCACAAACCTCTAAGCCCCCCAGGGAACCCACAAGCCCAGATGTAGGCATCTGTATGCCCCACACACCCCTTAATACCCACAGGAACCTTCCAGACTGTAGGTAGGTATCTGTGACCCCTAGAGCCCCACAAAGTCCCTCGGGACCCCTACAGCATGGATGTTTGTATCTGTGACCGACAAAAACCGCCTAAGCTACCCAGGGCCACCTACCATCAGGATGTAGGTATCTGTTCCCCCCCCAAACACACCTAATCCCCCCGGAACCCCTCCAGCCTAGATGTAGGTATCTCTGACCCCACGAATCCGCTAAGACATGACAGGACCCCTCCAGCATCGACATAGGTATCTGTGCCCACACAACCCTCCTAAGACCCCCAAAACCCCTCCAGCCTAGACGCAGGTATCTGTGCCCAGCATGAACCCACTAAGGTCCCTAGGACCCCTCTTGCCTGGATGAATGTATCTGTGCCCCTTACAAACCCCTAAGCCCCCCCCAGGATCCCTATAGACCGGACGTAGATATCTGTGCACCCTCACGAACCCACTGATCCTCCCAGCGACCCCTACAGCATGGAAGTAGGTATCTGTACCCCAAAATTCCCCAAAGCAACCCCAGGACCCCTACAGCCTCGATATAGGTATCTGTGCCCCCGCACAACTCCCTAATACCCCCAGAACTCCTCCAGCCTGGACGTAGATATTTGTGACTTCCAGGAACCCCCAAAGCCCTCCCCAGGACTTCTCCAGTCCCTACATAGGTATCTCTGCCCCCCACCAGCCTTCTAAGACCCATAGGGCCCCCACCAGCCTGGTTATAGCTATGTGTACGCCACACAAACCCCCTAAGCTCCCCAGGGCCCCCTCCAACCGGTACGTAGGTATCTGCGCAACCACAAACCCTTAAGTCCACCAGGGACCCCTCCAGACCATACGTAGGTTTCTGTGACCCTTACCAACTCCTTAAACCCCCAGGGACCACTACAGCATGGACGTATGTATCTATGCTCACCACAACCCCCTAAGCCATCCAGGGACCTCTCCAGCCCTGACGTAGATATTTGTGCCCCTCATGAAGCCCCTAATGCCCACCAGAATGTCTCCAGCCTGGACGTAGCTATCTGTGCCCCCCACGACCCCTAAGTCCCCCAGGCATCTCTACAGCCTCTACATAGGCGTGATGCTCTGTGCATTACCCTGCATGGCCACATGTTGACACTGTTCCTCTATGAGAGAAATGCTCTGTGCATTACCCTGCGTGGCCACATGGTGTCACTGTTGCTCCATGCAGGAAATGCTCTGTGTATTACCCTGCGTGGCCACACGGTGTCACTCTTGCTCCATGCGGGAAATGCTCTGGGCATTACCCTGTGTGGTCACACGGTGTCACTCTTGCTCCATGCAGGAAATGCTCTGTGCATTACCCTGTGTGGCCACATGGTGTCACTGTTGCTCCACGGGGGAAATGCTCTGGGCATTACCCTGCATGGCCACACAGTGTTACTGTTGCTCCATGCGCGAAATGCTCTGGGCATTACTGTGATGGAGTGGGGACTGTCTGTGTGGGGGATGGGAGAGCAGCGGGTGACTTTAGGTGAGGGACAGGACCTAAGCCTGTAACTTAAGCTAGGCAGCTGGGAGGGGGTCAGCACCTTTGCCCAGGAAGCTGAATAAAGGAAGGGGCTGGTTGGAGGGAGTTAGTTCAGTTTTGGTTTGGACCTGGGTTGTTGGAATTCAGGGAATCCCAAACTGGGAACTAAGCTTCCTGAACCCCCAGAAGGACTCGATTGAGGGGTCCTGGTTGTGTCCAAAAGCCCTGCTGTATCCTTCGTTCCTGTTGGCCAAAAAAACCTTCTGTTTTACTGGCTGGCTGAGTCACTGTGTGTCCCAGGAAGAGGGGTGCAGGGCCAGATTCCACCACACTACGTGACACCCCCTAAGTTCCTCTGGGACCCCTGCAGCCTGGACGTAGGTATCTGTGCCCCCCACCAAACTCCTGAGCCCCCCCCGACCCCCTACAGCCTGGACCTAGATATCTGTGCCCCCCACGAACTCCCTAAGCCCCCCAGGGACCCCTTGAGCCTGGACGTAGGTGGAACCCTTCTGCCAGGCCGAACTGATAGCAGCAAGGACTGGGTTCAATACATAGGGGTCCCTTGCCTACAATGTAATGCAAACCAGCTCGAGCCCCCACCCAGTGACATGGGAAAATTTTACATACGCACTCCTAGGTGCCTCAAAGAGGCAATACTTCCCCTCTCGCAAGCACAGAGTCTGGGTGTAGCAGAAAATGTTTAATAACGTGAGATAAACAACATAGCATTAAATTGGGAAAACACCTCAACTAGGCCGTGTCCTTTTCCCTGGGCTCATGAGTCCAGCAATCCCCAAATCACCCCAAGGCTCCAAAGTCCAATATCTCCAACGTTTCAAGAGTCCAGCAACCCCAAAATCACCCACAGTTGCGCAACCCCAGAGTTCAAGAGTCTATCTGCAGGGCTTTTTCCCCTGCCAGCCTGAGTAGAAAGGGGCACATTATGTGGTCCACTGCTGACTGCTCTGCCTCTCCATGGGATTCTGCTTTTGCCTTCCCCACAAACTGCTCAGCTCGGTCCACCAGCTGCTCTGCCAGCCGACCTGTGTTCTGCTCCAGCTATCCCCCAAAACTGCTAGACTCACCTCACTCCGTGGGACACTCCCACAAACTGCTCCTGTCTGCCAACTACTGTGTTCTGCAATACAGTTTCAGAGTCCCCCACAAGCTAAAACATCTTTTCACTGATTTCAGCTCAAGAACCTAGAAACTCAACTTCTAAGAGAATAAAAAATCAACACTGCTATTCAACTGTTAAAAGAAAAAAAGTGCAATTGGTGACTCTAGCTCACCCAAGGAGCCCACTCCCTTGTCTAGTGAGTGCCACTCAACTGATGGTGAGAATCCCTGTCTCAAAGCTGTTTCACAGTTCCTCATCCACACAATCAGGGTGACAACACTCCACATCTCACACCCCAACAACAAATAAACTGGGGATACCATAGCTGCCAAAGTAACCATCCCAGGCTGCCGTGGCCGTGTCACGCACGGTGAGTGTGTCTATGGAAACATGATCAGACCCTGAAATCCTTTTCCACACTTGCCATAATTCACCACCAGATGTGAGGGTAGAGTTCATCCTGCTTCTGCTTACATAGGTATCTGTGCCCCCCACAACCCCCTAATCCCACCAGAACCCATCAAGCCTGGATAATGGTATCTGTGCTCTCCACAAACCTCTAAGCCCCCCAGGGAACCCACAAGCCCAGATGTAGGCATCTGTATGCCCCACACACCCCTTAATACCCACAGGAACCTTCCAGACTGTAGGTAGGTATCTGTGACCCCTAGAGCCCCACAAAGTCCCTCGGGACCCCTACAGCATGGATGTTTGTATCTGTGACCGACAAAAACCGCCTAAGCTACCCAGGGCCACCTACCATCAGGATGTAGGTATCTGTTCCCCCCCCAAACACACCTAATCCCCCCGGAACCCCTCCAGCCTAGATGTAGGTATCTCTGACCCCACGAATCCGCTAAGACATGACAGGACCCCTCCAGCATCGACATAGGTATCTGTGCCCACACAACCCTCCTAAGACCCCCAAAACCCCTCCAGCCTAGACGCAGGTATCTGTGCCCAGCATGAACCCACTAAGGTCCCTAGGACCCCTCTTGCCTGGATGAATGTATCTGTGCCCCTTACAAACCCCTAACCCCCCCCCAGGATCCCTATAGACCGGACGTAGATATCTGTGCACCCTCACGAATCCACTGATCCTCCCAGCGACCCCTACAGCATGGAGGTAGGTACCTGTACCCCAAAATTCCGCAAAGCAACCCCAGGACCCCTACAGCCTCGATATAGGTATCTGTGCCCCCGCACAACTCCCTAATACCCCCAGAACTCCTCCAGCCTGGACGTAGATATTTGTGACTTCCAGGAACCCCCAAAGCCCTCCCCAGGACTTCTCCAGTCCCTACATAGGTATCTCTGCCCCCCACCAGCCTTCTAAGACCCATAGGGCCCCCACCAGCCTGGTTATAGCTATGTGTACGCCACACAAACCCCCTAAGCTCCCCAGGGCCCCCTCCAACCGGTACGTAGGTATCTGCGCAACCACAAACCCTTAAGTCCACCAGGGACCCCTCCAGACCATACGTAGGTTTCTGTGACCCTTACCAACTCCTTAAACCCCCAGGGACCACTACAGCATGGACGTATGTATCTATGCTCACCACAACCCCCTAAGCCATCCAGGGACCTCTCCAGCCCTGACGTAGATATTTGTGCCCCTCATGAAGCCCCTAATGCCCACCAGAATGTCTCCAGCCTGGACGTAGCTATCTGTGCCCCCCACGACCCCTAAGTCCCCCAGGGATCTCTACAACCTCAATATAGGAGTGATGCTCTGTGCATTACCCTGCATGGCCACATGTTGTCACTGTTCCTCTATGAGAGAAATGCTCTGTGCATTACTCTGCGTGGCCACACGGTGCCACTGTTGCTCCATGCAGGAAATGCTCTGTGTATTACCCTGTGTGGCCACACGGTGTCACTCTTGCTCCATGCAGGAAATGCTCTGTGCATTACCCTGTGTGGCCACATGGTGTCACTGTTGCTCCACGGGGGAAATGCTCTGGGCATTACCCTGCATGGCCACACAGTGTTACTGTTGCTCCATGCGCGAAATGCTCTGGGCATTACTGTGATGGAGTGGGGACTGTCTGTGTGGGGGATGGGAGAGCAGCGGGTAACTTTAGGTGAGGGACAGGACCTAAGCCTGTAACTTAAGCTAGGCAGCTGGGAGGGGGTCAGCACCTTTGCCCAGGAAGCTGAATAAAGGAAGGGGCTGGCTGGAGGGAGTTAGTTCAGTTTTGGTTTGGAGCTGGGTTGTTGGAATTCAGGGAATCCCAAACTGGGAACTAAGCTTCCTGAACCCCCAGAAGGACTCGATTGAGGGGTCCTGGTTGTGCCCAAAAGCCCTGCTGTATCCTTCGTTCCTGTTGGCCAAAAAAAACCTTCTGTTTTACTGGCTGGCTGAGTCACGGTGTGTCCCAGGAAGAGGGGTGCAGGGCCAGATTCCACCACATTACGTGACACCCCCTAAGTCCCTCTGGGACCCCTGCAGCCTGGACATATGTACCTATGCTCACCACAACCTCCTAAGCCATCCAGGGACCTCTCCAGCCCTGACGTAGATATTTGTGCCCCTCATGAAGCCCCTAATGCCCACCAGAATGTCTCCAGCCTGGACGTAGCTATCTGTGCCCCCCACGACCCTTAAGCCCCCCAGGGATCTCTACAGCCTCTACATAGGCATGATGCTCTGTGCATTACCCTGCATGGCCACATGTTGTCACTGTTCATCTATGAGAGAAATTCTCTGTGCATTACCCTGCGTGGCCACATGGAATCACTGTTGCTCCATCCAGGAAATGCTCTGGGCATTTCCCTGCATGGCCACATGGTGTCACTGTTGCTCCATGCAGGAAATGCTCTGTCCATTAGCTAGTGTAGTCACAAGGCGTAAATGTTGCTCCATGTGGGAAATGCTCTGTGCATTACCCTGCCTGGCCACACGGTGTCACAGTTGCTCCATATGGGAAATGTTCTGTGCTTTACCGTGCGTGGCCACATGGTGTCACTGTTGCTCCATGCGGGAAATGCTCTGTGCATTACTGTGATGGAGTAGGGACTGTCTGTGTGGGGGATGGGAGAGCAGGGGGTGACTTTAGGACCGGACATGTGCTCAGCTTGTAACCTGAGCTAGGCGGGGGGAGGGGTCAGCACCTTTCCCTGGGAAGCTGGACACAGCAAATGGCCGGCTGGAGGGAGTTGGGTTAGTTCAGTTTCGGTTTTGGTCTGGGTGGTTTGAATTCAGGGATTCCCAAACTGGGAACTAAGTTTCCTGAACCCCTAGAAGGACTTGATTGTGGGGTCCTGCTTGTGCCTCCAAGCTCTGCTGTATCCTTCGCTCCAGTTGTCCAATAAACCTTCTGTTTTACTGACTGGCTGAGAGTCACTGTGAGTCCCAGGAAGAGGGGTGCAGGACCGGACTCCCCCACACTCCGTGACAGACCCTAAGCCCCTCCGAGACCCCTGCAGCCTGGACGTAGGTATCTGTGCCTCCCACCAAACACCTAAGACACTCAGAGATCCCTCCAGCCTGAACTTAGGTATCTGTGCCCCCCACAAACCCCCTAAGCCCCCGAGGGACCTATACAGCCAGAACATTGGTATCTGTTCCCCATATAGACTCCATAAGCCCCTTGCAACACTCCAGTGTGCACGTAGGTATATGTGCCCCTCAGAAACCCTCTAAGCCCCCAGGAACCCCTACAGCCTGGACATAGGTATTTCCACTCCCACAACCCCCCTAACCCCCCCCTCCCGGGACATCTACAATCTGGACGTAGATATCTGTGCCCCTCATGAAACCTCTAACTCCCCCTGGGAACGATACAGCCTGGACATACGTATCTGTGCCCACTCGAACCCCTAAAACCCACTGGTACCCCTACAGCCTGGACATCATAGGTGTCTTTGGCCCCCACAAATCCCCTAAGACTCCCAGGATGCCTCCAGCCTGGACGTAGGTATCTTTGCCCCCCACTAACCCCCTAAGCCCCCCTGGTAACCCTACAGCCTGGATGTAGGAATATGTGCCCCCCACGAACCCTCTAAGCCCCCATCGGACCATAGAGCATGGAGATTGGTATCTGTGTCCCCCCCAAACTCTCTAAGCCCCCCAGGGACCGCTATGGCCTGGACATAGGTATCTGTGCACCCCAAGGCCCCTAAGATCCCCCGGACCTCTGCAGCCTGGCTGTAGGTGTGACGGTGCTGCCCGTGGGAGCCAGCTCAGCTCACTCAATCAGAGTGAATTGCAAACAAAACAGGGCAGACAAATCCCAAACGCTGCTGGTTATTTCAATACTTAGATTTACCAAGCCAGCACAAAACAGCTTCTGTAGTACCTCACTGGTTACTTAGAAGTTTAAACCATGCAGTTCCCTTAAAGTACCCAGCCTCAGGCCTCCGTCCAGACACACCTGTTAGATATGATGATGATTCCTGAAAATCTTACTTCATCATATAAAAGAAAAGATTCTTCCGATCCCAAAGGATCAGCCACATAACCAGGTTCAATTATAACTTAGATTTTACCTAAAATACATGCTATAGCCAATTCTTATTAACTAAGCTAAAATTTATTAGAAAAGAAAAGAGAGAGAGTGAGTGTTGGTTAAAAGATTAATAGACATATAGACTTGAATTCAATTTTTGAGGTTCAGATACAAAGTAGACATGAGCTTGTAGTTGCCAAAAGTCCTTTTAGAAATAGTCCATAGGTTATAATCCAATGTCCATATTCAGGGTGGCTCCAGTCAATGACTGGGGATCTCAATCCTTGTGGCTTAAGGTTTCCCCCTCTTGAAACCCAAAGCAGATCTGAGATGAAGAAGGATCGTGTCCCAGGTTCTTAAACATTTCCAGCAGCCTTTCAGCCTGAGAAAACAATAGGCTTAACTCTTCTTCCAAACATCCTGGCAATTAGTACATCCATCAAACAGTTCAGATACAGATTACCACAACCTTCAAAGAGACACAGACAATAATACTATTTCACTCAAGTATCATCATAAATGTTAATATTCTTTTTTTGCTCTTTGAATTAAAACTAGAGCAATAGACAAGACTTGTTTGCTGACATCACAAGACCTGAGCAAACACCTCCCCTTCTACCTCTAACACTGCAGACTTGCATTTCAAAGCTCTGTTCATTTACATATCTTGTTAACCAGTTTTTAAGGTTCACCCACGGGTCAGGTCAGTCGGTGAGGTGAGTTAATTAACTCTTTCTGGCCCTGTCACCTTTCAATGAGATATTAGATTATACTTATGTCAGGGACTCTAACCCAGACGGCAAAGTTCGTTGTCTGACCGCGAGAGAGGCAGGCAACACCAGCAAGGTCCGATCAAAAGCTCTTTATTGACAAGTGCACGCATCAATAGAGAGCAGCTCGTCTCCAGAGAGAACCAGCCTGCTCTTTACATCTTAGTATAAGCCTATGTAGACAGTTCCGTCGCGTCATAAATTATTCACTGGAGCAACCCACCCCCTTCTTCTAACAACTAGAAACTAGACACCTTTAGTATACATGCATGCCTAAAGTTAGAAATGTAGGGGAGTTCAAAACAAACAAAGAACAAAACCAGGGAGCGAAAACAAGGAGGCTGGGAAACTAGGACTCTTATCAGTTCTTCGAAGGAGCTGCCCGAACACAGCACATCTGGTACTATGCCAGGAATGCAGCTTCTCTCTTATCTCACTTTTTCCCAGCGCTTGTGAGACATGCTGCTGCTTCTCAGTGTTTTCCACTCAGGGATTACCCACAAACCTCTGTTAGCCTGACTTTGGTCAGGTTGGCATACCTGGTTTTGTCTGCTATATCTTTATTCAGGCCTAACAATCCCCCCTTTGTCCCTAGAGGACCATAATGGGACTCTTGGGACACATATCCATTTAACAATTGTACGGGGGAGGCTAGTAAACCATGACCCAAGGTCTGAGTGGAGGTCCTTAAAACTAAAAGTGTGATCAAGAGATATAGCATGGAAAACAACAGCAACATTCTTAATAGTTTGTAAATCTTTGTCAATTAAGCCAGAGTGATTAACAGCAAAGCAACATTTTTCCCCAATGCGAGCACAAGCCCTTCTCTAATTCAGCATTCATGGCATTTAGCACACGTCTATTTTGCAAAGTTACTTCTGCTACTTCATCAGTCTTTCGTTGCAACTTTTGGAAAGCGTCTATTAATGCATTAGCTGTTTTTTTTCAAGCTCTGCAGAAATATTTACAACTGCTCTCTTGAGCTTAGCCACCCACAATCCAGGAATGAGTGCACGGACAAAAGAATGGAATCCTGTTTGTCTGACAACTAAGGGATTGGGGCACTGACTATAAATCAGTTAGGTATACCAAGTGGTCTAATTTCCCAGATGTTTCGGTGAATAATCCAGTCCCATGTGCATCCTCCCCATGGACCCGTCAGGATTCGGTATGTGGAAGCCCACACCCCCCAGTCCAAATGCTTGGAAGGAGCACTGTAAATGTTTACACTTCCACCCAGAAAGTCTTTAGTATATCTCCATGACCACAGATCAGATGGTACTCCTGATGTGTCTGTAAGGGCAGTGGGCCAAGTCTGGTACTCAAGATCACTCCAAATGGCCATCAGCTGGTCATTCAGGAAATTCTGAATCTCCAAACATACTAGATCCCACGGCAATGCCTTCCCAGCCTCAGTGATATTTAATACCATCTTTCCTTGGTGTAGTACTATATTACATTTGTTATTTAACTATTTTCAGGTACTTTTAAAAGGCATTGACATTAATAGCATAGGAGGGGGTTACATTATTAGTCACTGGAATGGTTTCAATACAGGTAAAATTTCCAGTGGCAGAACAAACTCTTCGGGTACTTGTTATTTAAAATCCAATTAGAGAGAGCAATACATGCTGAAGAATTTATCCACAACACAGGGCACAGCCTGTAGAATAAACCCCAAAATCCAATCAATACCACATTCCCAAGCATGGGTCCCACAAATTTTTTCTGCCAGTGTACAATTCTTTGTTTCTTCACCGGGGTCAGTTCTTAATGTCCTTTCTAGTCAGGAATTCCTGGACTTTAGCAATTTCAGTGGAGTGAGTGTTCCTTCTTCTTTCCCAAAACAGTCTTGGTGCAGCATCATATAGGGGAGAGGTTACTAGCACATCACCCTGTAATGGTTTTGCTTTTTCTAGAAAAATTCAAAGGCACAGTAGATCTGTCAGTGGATAAGGGAGAGGCTACTAGCACTTCACCTTGTACTTTTTCCCTACTGTCCAGAAGGCACAGTGGAGCTAGAAGGTGAAATAGGCTAATCATCAGTAGGAGAATTCTCCCAATGTGGAGGGGTCTTTTTGCAGTGAGAATCTTGGGTCCAAGCAGTCAGTCTTTGGTACTTCACAGCGGTGTTGGTAGTCATCAGGACTTAAGGGCCTTTCCAGCATGGAGCCAAGGCAGTCTTTCGTTGGTGGACCTTTACATCAATCCCGTCTCCTGGTTCCAAGGAGTGGCAGGGCTGCTAGGGTCTTTGGGTAGCGCTTCCTTACCTGTGAGAAAAAAAACTTAACACATTTCATTAGTGCCTGGCAGTGTTTTTCAGATCTCATAGCTGCATGGGCAAATTCAAGCCCTCCTTTTCCTGGTTGTTAACCAAGTCTTAACTGTGAGCAGTGTCCTTGAATGGAGTCAGTGTCTTATCTATAGCCTGAGCTTGCTATTTTATTTTATTTTATTTTATTTTTTCAGTTAATTCATTCTGTTCTTTGTGCTTCTTCCCTTCTTGGCTTCTTTTAACCTGCAAAGGAAACTTTCACTTTTTACTTATACACCTTTTTCCCAACAATGAACACCTACACATTGTCATTATACAGTACATTAGTCTTATTATTTAATATATGCCACACACACCCTTTTACTAAAATAACCTTATTACAGAGCTTTCGAGCAACAAGCCAGGACAAGCACACCCACTTTGAGGAGTTCACTCAATACAACCTCTAGTCCAATAGCCTTCCACCATCCCCAGCCCTCTGGCTAGAAATCTGAGGTAGCCAGAAAGATCCCATGTACAATATGGGGAGTGGGTTAACTTTTCATGTCCTTGCTTTCAAAGACTGTTGGTATGCAAATTTTAACAACAATTTTTGCAATTAACAATTTGACCAATAAAGTTTCTTTTCCTTACTTAAGGAAATGCATTAGACTTTAGTATATCACATTCTCCTGATTTATCTAAACACTTTGTATTCCAAGTTGAACAAAACAAGTATCTGCATTTTAATTTTACCTTTTTGTTTGATTTTAAACTAGATTATTTTATAAAAATATTAAACACAAAAATTCCGGCCACAAGACAAACACCACAAGACAGAACATAGAACACAAAACATAATTTCTATTGTGCCAGTAAATGCATGGTACGTTGAATGCTGTTTAGCTGGCATCAGTTTTCTCTGATTATCTGAAAGACAAAAAAACAGAGGTCTACCCCTTCTGGGCAGACAATCATTGCTTAAAATAGACAAATACCCTTGTTGATTTCAGGAAAAACAGAGGAATTATCCCATATTTTATGTGTTTCATAGGCAGCCCAGGTTTCAGTGGCTCCTACCTTATCAGTTAGATAATTTGCTTGAATACAGATGCTTTCTGGCTTGCTTTTTACTTTTACCTCTTGCTTTCAAACACTGAAAGAAAACATCACTACTTATAGTGCCCTTACAGCCTAATAAAATTTCAATTACATAGCACTATATACATTCTTCAGCTAATTTAACTAAATTCTAAATGATTGCAATTAACAATTTCTTTGCCTCAATTTATTTACAAACATTTCAAAGACACCAAGAACTTTCCTCTTTAGCATTTTTACAAAGTTCAACTGCTGTTTCCTCCAGCAACTACAGAGTTAACTTCTCACTCTCCCTTAAATCACTTGCTTGTCTCCCAACAGCCACTTTTATCAACTCAAATCACCATTCCAAGTAAGCTCTGGGTATTTGAAATCCCCATGCTTACACTTACTTACTCCTTCCTTCCACTACACCCTTAAAGTTTTCCAACCTGTTTTCCAATCTCTCTGTCTGTTGCCTGCCCGCCTGGGCCCGATCCTGCTTTTCTCACTGAACCGTCCCTTCCATAGGCACCAACTTCTTCCACTACCAGTTTAGCTAGGAGGGTGGGCTTCTCAACTAGCCCCCCACCCCTCCTGGTCTCTTCCCTTAAACATTCTTACTCACAAGACTACCCGAGTCCTCCTTCATGAGGCTTGCCACCTAGACGAAGACACATGGCCCATTGGGCAAAGGCCATTTACTTAACATATAATTTGAAGGACTACTCTTAGAGGGTTTACCCAGAGACTCATTCATCTGTTTGACACTTAAACAGAAAAGAGAATTACACAGAGAGCAGAGGGAATTACAGTCTAAGCCAGACTTTCCCACTTCTATACACTGACCGCTACAGGGGACAGGACAGAAGGATCTCAATTTAACCTCAGAGCTGTCTCGCACACATGGCTTCCACTCCGAGGAATTACGAACAAGAGGTTCAGTTCCACCCACACTCCTAACACCCAAATGAACAGAGAAAAAAAACAACAACAGTAACGGGTTAAATAGAACAGAACCAGAACCAAATAGTGTTTCCTTATCCTATTAGGACTCACTTTTACTCATGCAGTTCTCAGCATATAACACCAACAGTACCAAGCAAAGCAAACACAAAATAACAAGGGTAAAACAAATAGATGGTGTAAATTCTGCAGGGCTCCCCCCTTCTTAATTGCTCACCAAACTGTGACAAATTTCTGTTACCAATCTATCCCTCATGTCAGATGATCAGGCTGACACTACAGGATCGTTGGGGGAAGATAAAGAAAACACACCATATAACTGAATTTTAAAGCTTCATTAATAAAATAATAAAACAACAACGGAGAGTGTTGGGAACGCTCCCACATCACTCAGGAAAATATTAATGCCCCAAGCCCGAAGCTCCTTTCATACTTACACACGTACGTCCAGACTGGCCACTTCTGTGTATAATGTTCAGAGGAGGGGGAGAGGTGGAAGGGAGATTATCCTGTATACAGCTTGTCCAGAATTTCCAACATGCTTCTGCTCTTGGGAGGGCTGTTCTTTTACACCCTGGAATCTCCTGCGGCGTC
The DNA here is from genome assembly GCF_025201925.1 of Gopherus flavomarginatus. Taxonomy (NCBI): domain Eukaryota; kingdom Metazoa; phylum Chordata; order Testudines; family Testudinidae; genus Gopherus; species Gopherus flavomarginatus. The sequence goes on from NW_026115098.1 coordinate 967,074, forward strand.
TCTTTCAGAGATTCCAGTCCAGGTCGGCTGCCTGTGGCTTCTTTGGTGTCACCAAGCCACACCGACTCCAGGGTCACAAAGGCACACTGTTGGATCTTACTGGACAGTTAAGCTTTGCAAATGTAATTTCAGTTCTGTAACTTGTATTTCCTTTGCTTCGCCTCTGTCTATATTTTTTCCTTCACAGCCAGCTGGGGCCGAAAGCAGCCCCTCCCTGCACCAAGCACAGTCCGCGCCGATTCCTGACCCTGAACGCAGAGCACCCCCCTCCTTCCATCCCGGGGCCAAGATGATTTTTAAATTAACCCGTTCCTTATGTCTTTTTCTTTCTTTTTCTCTTTCCCATTAAACATTCTAGTAGCAATGCTAACTACTTCAGACAAACTTTTCCCTTGCGTACCATCTGGATGCTTTCTAAATCTTTTTGCAATATCCTTTGCACATTGTGACATGAAAACCATTTTAACCATCTCCTTTCCATGATCAGTTTCAGGATTTAAATTCCCATGCTTTTTAACTTCACAAATCAGTCGAGCACAAAAGTCAGAGAGGTGCTTATCTGGATGCTGAACACAAGCAGTCACCTTGCTCCAATTTGGAGTAGCCTCCCCTGCATCTCTAATACCATTCAAAACAGCTTTTAAAAATCCATCCAACTTTGTCTTTTGAGCTGGATTATTGGGATTCCAGTTAGGGTCAGTAATTAGCCAAGGTGCATTCAAATGAGCTGCAGATTTTTCTTTTACTTTTTGTCTTTCATCTTCTGTCATGAGAGTATCTAATAACTGATTTACATTTGCCCAAGTGGGCACATGAGTGAAAAAGATTGTGCAGAACATTCTTTCCACTGCCTCAGGATTGTCTCATAAGTGAGGCATAGTGCACTGCCAGTTAAACAAATTTGAAGTTGCAAACAGGGTATGGGTAAAACCATCTCATGTTCCCCAGCAACCAGTAGAACCAGATAAGTTCTCAATGAGGCTTGTAATATCAGAGGTGTCTCAGAAACATTCTCTCTCATGGAGTTAAGTAAGCTAGTGGGGGTCCACAAGGGCAAGGACAAGGGCTGCTGTAATATTGGGGGTGTTTGAAAAGCAGTCCCTGACCAAGTTTGCAAAAGGCTGGCTGGAGGCTGCACAGAGGGGGTGAGGCTGCCTGATTCCTCTGAAGATGAGGGAACATCACTCTGAGCTCCCCCTTGATTCTCCTCTGTCCCTGAACTGTCCCTAACCTGCTTTTGAATCCTTGCACTCCATCAGACGGGGAAGAACAGGAACAAAATTGTCCTCCTCCCGGTGCGGCTCTGGTGCATATGGTGGGTGATTTTTTTACAAGAGCTCTCCATACAAACAGCTTCAAAAGCTACCCATCCCTCCATGGGTTTATAATTATACCATACAAACAAGTAATCCATTTGTCTCGGCCTAAGATCAACCAAAATATCCCTTAAGGAGTTCCTCCTATCTGTGGAAAAGGTTTCACCCACCGGCCAGTCTCTAGTTGGGGACAAATGAAAGGTAAATGATGGCCATTGGATCCAACACAGATTTCTCATCTTAAATTTAACTAGATCAGCTGTCTCAGAAATCTCTTTCCAATCTCTAAGTATCAGAGACAACGGGGCATCCCCCGGGCACTTACTGACAACTTGTCTCATTTTAATGAAGGGACTCTAACCCCTCTTCATGAAGGGACTCTAACCCCTCCTCCCCGGGTCGAGGTAAAGGGACTCTAACCCCCACCTCCCCGCATCGAGCGCTCGCTTACCTCTCCAGGGACTTGAACACCTGGACTGAGACTCAAACCCAGGCTGGGACTCTAACCCAGACAACTTGGATCCTGTGCAAACCTGGACTGGGACTCTAACCCAGACCTGGACTGGGACTCTAACCCAGACCTAAGTAGTCAGGGACTCTAACCCCGACAACCTGGACCCTACTCAAAGGGTAGGTGGACGTTGCTGGATTTCCAAGAGTTTCAGCTGGTTCACAGAACACGCCTTATCGCCAACGCAGAGATCAGATCACCAGGCAAGGCTCCTCTAAACTGGAGGATGCGCGCTGCGTTGCCTCAGGGTCCGATCCCCCGCCGGAGAGTCAGACGGGTCCCGGCGGAGTCGCCAAAGATGTCAGGGACTCTAACCCAGACGGCAAAGTTCGTTGTCTGACTGCGAGAGAGACAGGCAACACCAGCAAGGTCCGATCAAAAGCTCTTTATTGACAAGTGCACGCATCAATAGAGAGCAGCTCGTCTCCAGAGAGAACCAGCCTGCTCTTTACATCTTAGTATAAGCCTATATAGACAGTTCCGTCGCGTCATAAATTATTCACTGGAGCAACCCACCCCCTTCTTCTAACTACTAGAAACTAGACACCTTTAGTATACATGCATGCCTAAAGTTAGAAATGTAGGGGAGTTAAAAACAAACAAAGAACAAAACCAGGGAGCGAAAACAAGGAGGCTGGGAAACTAGGACTCTAATCAGTTCTTCGAAGGAGCTGCCCGAACACAGCACATCTGGTACTATGCCAGGAATGCAGCTTCTCTCTTATCTCACTTTTTCCCAGCGCTTGTGAGACATGCTGCCGCTTCTCAGTGTTTTCCACTCAGGGATTACCCACAAACCTCTGTTAGCCTGACTTTGGTCAGGTTGGCATACCTGGTTTTGTCTGCTATATCTTTATTCAGGCCTAACAATTATAATGTCACAGTCTCGGTGAGTTGACTGCTGCAGCTCCCCGTAGACTCTGCCTGCGCCTCTCACCGAGCTGGAGTACAGCAGGCGAGGGGAGAGCACTCAATGTATTGCATCTACACTAGACGCGATATATCAACCGCCGCTGGATCGATCGCTGCCCACCGATTCGGCAGGTGGTATAGACATACCCCGAGTATCTGGTGATCGGAGCTGGACCCCCGAGGGGGACACATTGAAGGAACTCAGGGGTTAAGGTGCCTCTATTGTCAACTGTCAGGGCTGCTGTGGCTCAGAGGAGGGTGCTTGACTGCCTGGCAGGCTTAGGCGCCGCAAGCCTTGGAGGTGGGAGAAGTGAAGCGGCCACGGCGTGCTCGGGGTGCTCGTGCTCGGAGCAGGGGTGAGCTCGGGCGACGGGGGTGCCGCAGGGCAGAGCAGGAGAGTTGCCACAAGAGGGGAGCCTCAGGGTGGAGGGGGGAGCTGCCACGGGTGGGGCGCCTCAGGGCAGGAGTGCGGGGGGGGGAGGGTGCAAGGTGGAAGTTTCGCCTAGGGCATGAAACTTCCTTGCAACGGCCCTGCCCCACGCCCTGCCTGCAGCCAGCCCTGCACCCCCTGCCCTGCCCTGCCGGCAGTCAGCCTCTGTCTCCAGCCAGCCCTGCACCTTCTGCTTTGCCTGCACCAGCCGCATCCTCCCTGCCCTGTCTCCAGCCAACCCCTGATGCACCCGCCTGCCTGAAGCCAGCCAGCCACGCAGCCCTTGCCCTGCCTGAAGCCAGACCCTACCTCCAGCCAACCCCACATCCACTGGTGCCCTGCACTTCCCAGGGCAGTAACCCTGCACATCTGCTTCAATGAGGGGGGCAGGGAGCAGCTGGGACCCACACATGTGCACACCCTAGGGTGACCAGACAGCAAGTGTGAAAAATCGGGACGGCGTGGGTGGTAATAGGATCCTAGATAAGACCCCAAAATTCGGACTGTCCCTATAAAATTGGGACATCTGGTCACCACAGCACACCCCCAGGACTCCTGAGTTCCATTGCTGGGTTTCCTATTGGTTCCTCTGCTGGTTGTTTTCCTTTTTCTGGGGACTTTGGGCAAGTTGCTCCCCACTCTCGGGCTCTGTCCCCAGCAGTCAAATGGGGATTTCATACCTTCCCGCTATTGGAAAGTGCTGGGAGAATCCCCCAGCAAAAGCTGCTCTGACAGTGCTAAGCAGCATCTGACCATTCAAGGTCGGAGCTCACTGCCCAGGAGGAGTGCTTGGCTCTGGGGTTTCACTTCAGCCCAGTGTAGAGAGAGAGCCCTAACCATGGAGTTTGGCTCAAGAAGACCAAGTCTCCAATTTGTTAAGGGTGTTTTGAATTTCAATCCTGTGCTCCAAAGTGCTTGGTGTCAGTTGTAAACTTTAGGAGCATGCTCTCCACTCCATTTTCCAAATCATTCATGAAAATATAGAATAGTACCTGACACCGGACTGATCCCTGCCAGACCCACTAGGTTCACCCTCCCCGTTGGGCAGTTAAACATGGAGAAGGGCTCCTGGAGTCTTGGCTTTCAACCAGCTCTGCACCCACATTACACTGATTGCAGCTGGACTGCATTTCCCTCGTTTGCTTCTGAGAATGTCCTATGGGACTGTGTCGAAAGCCTTAGTAACACCAAGCTAGATCCCATCTATTGTTTACTCACCTCTACCAGGCCCAGAACCCTGCCAAAGAAGGAAAGAGGATTGGTTTGGAATGATTTGTTCTTGACAATTCCACGCTCACTAGTCAGAAGAACCAAATCATCCTGTAGGTGCTGCTGACAAACTGAGTGTTTAAGAATGTATTGCAGGATCTCTCCAGCTATGGCAGTCAGGCTAGCTAGTCTGTAAGTCCCAGAGGTCTTTTTGTTCCCCTTTGAAAGATAGGTCCTGTCTTGTTCATGGATGGGAAGATGTTCTTTTTCAGGGGTCTCAGACTGAGAACTGGGGCACAACACCTGGTTTGTTAAGGCCACAAAAACGGAGGCAGGAACCTCTTCTCTGCTGCTGGCAAAGAACCACAGGTACCTAAAAGATAGGGACTCACATCTTTGAATGGGCTTTAAAAAGGCAGTGGTTAATAAGTTTGGCCCCGACCATTTCTTGTTTCCACAGACTAGACATTTTAGCAAACTTTAGAATTCCTTGGTGCTAAACACTGTGAAACTCCCCTTTCTCCTTCACAGAGGGCTTTAATACCCCTTATCTCACTTGGGCTCTAAACTGCCCATAGTTCGAGAACTGTTCCTGTTCCGATTGGACAGATGGGAGAAGGGAAGTGACCTACCCAAGGCCTACACAACAAGGCGATGGCAGAGCCAGAAAGAGAAGCAACCAGTTCTGACTCCTGTTCTAACAGATGAAAACACCCCAGAGCCCAGGAATCGAGATGGTGGGAAAATTTCATTCAAACCGTTTCTGTCCGAAAATCCCATTTAGACTAAACCAGTTTGTTTCTCAAAATCATAACAAGTGGGATGAAAGATCTTTGCAAAAATATTTTGTTGCAAAACAAAAGCATCTCCTCTTTGTCAGAGTGTGTTAAATTGTCTCCTCGCACACAAAGAGGAGACACTTACATCTCAACCATTAGATAAGATGCTTCAATCTGAGCTAAGTCGTTGCTACTATTAACAATTTCAAAATAAAAAAATACAAATAAAATAGACGATTTCAGCTAATCTATTATGTCATAATCTGGGAAACTTCATATTATGCACTACTTCTAGTGACACTCCCAAATGGATCCGCATCCTTCACCCACCATGAGGTAGGTAAGAGCGGATCATTATTATCCCTACTTGAAAGAGGGAGAAGCTCAGGCTGAGAAAGAAGAATTGACTTGTCTTAGGTCACACAGCCCGTCAGAGGCAGCGTTGGGAATAGGACCGAAGAGCCCTGATTTTCAAACAAACCATCGGATCTTGAATTTCAGACATTGAATGACCTGAATACTGTGCTCTCAGATGAGCTCCAGACCAACAACAGTGACAGTAATTATTCAGCAAGTATTTGAGGAGAACTGCAATGTTAGAGGGAATCATCAACTGCTCAGAGACAATTAATGCAGAGAAGCAGCAAAATTAATCAAAGATAGAACTGGTTCTGACTTATTTACTTGATCTTAAAAGAGAACAACAAGGACCTGAGTCTCCTCCCTGTCAACATCCCCCTGCTCAACCAATCAGGGTAGAGACGGAGGACGGGAGGCTGAGGGTTCTCACCAGAGAGCCCAAAGGATGGCCCAGGTCACCGGTGGGGATCACTGCCCGAGCACTATTTCAGTCCCACATTTTTGGGTGGACCTTCCATAGTGGGAGCTGCAGAGGACTTCCCTGCAACACACACACACACACCTCCGTCCTGTTGTTGGGAAGGGAACAGGAGAAAGGACAAAAGAAGCAAGAGAAGAAGAGGAGGGAGGGATGGAGGAAGAGGTGAAACAAAAAGGACAAACCCTAATGTCCCCAGCGATTCTAAGGGACAAAATCCCAGGTGCGCAATAAAATTCTGCCTCCTTAAGCTCGTGTTTTCCATGCCTAGAATTCACTTGTCACCAGATAGATCAGACTGAACAGGTTTCAAACCTTCAGGAGTCTCTTACCTTCTAAACAGGGACGGCTGTTTTCTAGTAAAATCACTACAAGGGAAGGAGGAAACTCGGAAGAGGTTCCTCCTGGCGCTCACGTCCATGACCCCAAATAATCTCTCAGTCCTCAAAGAGAGACCTGGAGAAGGAAACGTGCTGAAGCAAAGCCACAGAGGTCTCTGAGGATTCCCTGGCCCCTCGCCCCTGTCCTGCCTGGCTGATGTCAGCATCTCTCTGTGAGGTCACCACCTCCCCACCACCTTTGACCAATAGTCTGAGGTCCTGCAAACGGCCTTTGTGATGTCACTGCCACACCCCTCCCTTGCTGGGCTAATGTCCTGCCCCTGGCCAGGCACTTTGGAGGTTTGAGCTACTCCCTGTGGATCACCCCACTCAAGGAGCGTTCGTTCTAGGCAGCAAGCCGGCTAGACAGGAAAACATCAGACGCTGCTCCCAATGCTACACTCAGTTTTTCAGAAATTAGTCGACTTCATGGTCAGAAGACACCATTAGAGCATCTAACCTGCATATCACAGGCCTCCTGTATGACATAACAGCTACTTTGGGGGCAAACACATTCCAGAAAGGCATCTAGTCTTCATTAAATGACATCAGGAGATGGTGAATCCACCACTTTCCTTGGTAGCTTGCTCCTGTGGTGAATCATCCTCGCTGTTGACTATTGTGCCTCAGTTGTAATATGAATTTGTCTCTTTTCACTTTCCAGCCATTGGGTCTTGTTATGCCTTTCTCTGCTCCATTCAAGAGCCCGTAAATACCCAATCTTTTCTCTCCATTAAGGCCCTTCAACATTTCAATGAAATCACCTTTCAATCTTCTTTTGATAAGCTAAACAGGTTAAGCTCTTTCAATAGCTCACTGGAAGGCATTTTTCTCCAGCCCTCAGAACATTTGGTGGCTCTTTGCTGCCCTAGCTCCAATTTCACAACATCTTTTTCAAATGAGGATACCAGAACTGGAGGCAGTATAAAGGTTGTATAAAGGTAAAATTAAATAGGTTGCAGAGGAGTTTTTTTTAATTTCGGCTTTTGTTGCTAAAAACTTTGTCTCTCTGCGGTGAGAAAAAACACTCCCCGAATGCCAAAATTTGAGCCATGAAAAGCGGCAGTGTGAACAGCGCATCATAGGTGGAGCTGTGCTCCCGGTGACAAAGCTCCTGCCCCTCATTGGAGGTAGTTTGGCTTTGTTGCAGGGGAAGCTCTCTCTCAGCGATAAGGACGGCCACACAGCGCACCTTACAATGGCATGGTTAGAGTGGCACAGCTGCACCGTGGTAAGGTGCGCGGTGTAGACACAGCCTCAGAGCTGGGGAAAGCCGACAGGCGCTGAGGAGCACAGGGTTCAGACAGAGACATCCATTAGGAGAGGAACTATTCACAGGGATTCTCTATAGCCTAGTAAGGTGGAGAGGATGGAAGATGATAATGTACAGGTAGGTTCTGATGAGAAACAGTGAAATGAAAGAGTCTCCCTCAATTACATCATGTAATAGCAGACAGCTAAAATGGGACACATTTTAGAAGTGCTTAAATACAAACGCTAAACGTCTAAGTACTAAGACTGGTGAATTTGAGTGCCTGGTATTGAGTGACGATATTGATAGAATAGGCATCACAGAAACCCTTGCACCCCCTCCTGCACCCACATGGGGAGACTGACCTGTGTGCATGGAGCAGCTGGCATTGCTGCCCCCCACTCCTCCCTGGAACGCTGCTCATCTGGGCACCCCTAGGGGCTGTGGGATGTGGGGGCAAGAAGTGAGATCATCCGAGCTCCCTGCATCCAGGTCACTTTCCTCAGCCGGGCTGCATAGCGGGAGGGCAGAGAGCACCAGCTTCTGATGCTCCCCTCACAGCACAGCCCAAGTGGGAAAAGTGACCAGGACGCATGGAGCACATAGGGTTGCTCCTTACTCCCCTCAAACCTCTATGGACCCATGGAGGAGCATTGGGGCAGGGGAGAGCAGTGAGCACCTTTGCACTGCCACACGGTGCCCTTTGACCCCTGGAGCCCTGGGCGGCTATCGGGGGGCACCACCCCTAAGGCCGGCCAGGCTCCCCAGAACGAGCAGCAGAAAACACAGAGACTGGCCACACACTGAGCAGTGGTAGCCTGGGCGGCTCGTAATGGAGGCTCAGGGGGGAGGGGCGTCATAACATTTTTTCCCAGATTTGGACCTTAGCGTCCAAAATATGGGTGTTAGCATGAAAACCTCCAAGCTTAGTTACCAGCTTGGACCTGGTAAAGCTGCCACCAGCCAGGGATTTATACAGTGCCTGGCTCGCTGTGGTCTCCCCAAAACCTTCCCCGGGGGACCCCCAGACTCAGATGCCTTGAGTCTCACAACAAAGGGGAATAAACCATTTCCCTTCCCCCTCCTCCCCTCCAGGTGTTCCCTCCCTGGGTTCCTGGAGAGATATACAGAAGCAAGCTCCGTGAATCTAAACAGAGGGACTCCCCCCTCCCTGTTTCCAGTCCTGGAAATAGAAGTACCAAGATAGCTAATCTCTCTTCCCCCTTACCCAGAGGGTATGCAAAGTCAGGCTAGTAAATCTAACACAACGAGATTTTCCCCCTGACTTCTTCCTCCCACCAATTCCCTGGTGAGCTGCAGACTCGATTCTCTGGAGTCCCCACTAAAGAAAAAATCCAACAGGTCTTAAAAAGAAAGCTTTATATAAAAAGAAAGAAAAGGACATAAAAATGGTCTCTCTGTATTAAGGTGACAAATACAGGGTTATTTGCTTAAAAGAAAAAAATGAATAAACAGCCTTATCCAAAAAGAATACAATTTAAACATTCCAGCAACTACACACATGTAAATACAAAAAAAACCAATATAAACTTATTGTCTTATTATCTTTGTACTTACAACTTGGAAACAGAAGATTAGAAAGGCAGGAGATAGAAAAATCACTCTCATAGCCGAGACGCCACAGACACAAGACAAAGAACAAAGAACTCACACACAAACTTCCCTCCACCCAGATTTGAAAAAGTCTTGTTTCCTGATTGGTCCTCTGGTCAGGTGTTTTAGGTTACTGGTGTTACCCCTTTATAGGTAAAAGAACATTAACCCTTAGCTATCTGTTTATGACAAGGGGGCTCAGCCTCCCCAAACCTTGCACTGCCAAGGGGACAGTGGGGCCCATGATCAGGGGCCCTGGCCAAGTTAGGTCCCCCTGGAAAAGTCTCCCCTATGTCAGCCCCAGGGCTGGAGGAGCTCCCACTCCCTGCTACAGCCCGGGGGCTGCAGCAGGGGCACAGAGCTTCTCTGGTCTCAGGGCCACAGCGGGGCAGGGGTAAAGGAGTGATAGGGTGGGGCTGGTGGGGGAAGGGGTGGAACAGAAGTGACAGTGGATGGGGCCATGGGTGGAAGGGGGTAGAGCCACAGACAGAAGGTAGGGGCATGGTTCTGGTGCTGGGGCCCCCACACTTGTTCTCCCTTTCCCGGGGGTTTGGCATCACTAGCCCCGGCTTAGCGAGTAGGGTTCAGTGGTCCCCATAATGTGGGGTGCGACTCCTAGGGGGACACAGAGGAACATTCATGGGGGCACCTCAGGACCTGAGCCAGCCCACATAGAGGGCAGGGAGGGAGCACCACTCTGCCACAGCTCTTCCCCAACCCCACCCTCAGCCTGAGAGGCGGGGCTTACCTGATTAGGGGTCCTATATAAGGAGCCAGGCACTCAGGCAGCGGCACAGGAGGCGGCGAACAGGGGAGTTTTAGTGGGAGTGCTGTTGGAGGAGCAGGTTTTTGTGGTTTTTGTAGTTTGTGGTGTTTGTGTGTGAGTGAGTGTGTGTGCAGGCTGCTAGGGGCTGTGTGCTGAGAGCGAGGCTGAGCCCTGAGTTGGGGGCGGGGCTTACCTGATTAGGGGTCCTATATAAGGAGCCAGGCACTCAGGCAGCGGCACAGGAGGCGGCGAACAGAGCGGCTAACAGGGGAGTTTCAGTGGGAGTTTCCAGGGGGAGGTTGCAGGGGAGACCAGGGAAGGGGCAGGGGTCTGCCAGCAGCCCTGCGCTTGTCGGTGGCCTGCGGTGCGGTGTGAGCTGTGGATTGCCAGGCACAGAGTTGCAGCGCTACGATGGAGGCAGAGGCAGCAGGTGCAGACACACTGAGGATGACTGGGTGCGGCAGCTGCGGCATGTACATGGTCCTAGAGGGAGCACCTGAAAGGAGTTTCATCTGCATGAAGTGTCGTCTGATAGAGCTGCTGGAGGAAAAGGTAAGGAGACTGGAGATGCAAGTGGAAACTCTGGCTGAGTTTAGAAGGGGATTTGAGCAGATGATGGAACACAGACAAGATGAGGCACAGGGGACAAGCTCAGGCGAGCGGACAAAAGCGGGACCTAAGGACTCTGAGGAGGGACTGCTGGGTGAGGAAAGTGGACGGTGGAAGCATGTCACTAGGAGAACCAGGCAGAGGATAAGACGGGCCAGCGATGGACAAATAGAACTCAGGAATAGGTTTGCTGAGTTGGGAAATGAAGATGGAACACAGCAGGCTGCTGAAGGAGTAACGGCAAGGAAGAAGAGGCAAGCAGCTAGTCCTGCAGATGGAGGGGAGCAGTCAGTGGAGGCAACATCAAGTACGAGCCCTAGGAGGATTGTGAGGGCGAATACAAATTGGGAGGAATCACAGCCAGCTGCTGTGGGGGATAGACCGGAGAATCGCATTGTCACCAGGAAAAGGCAAGTCTACGTGATTGGAGACTCTCTACTGAGAAGAGTAGACAGGCCTGTAACTAGACCTGATCGGGAGAACAGAAGAGTGTGCTGTCTGCCGGGGGCTAAGATACAGGATGTGGACTTGAGCCTGAATACGATCTTAGCGGGAGCGGGAAACAATCCGTTGATTATCCTTCATGTGGGAGCGAACGACACGGCTAGTTACTCACTGGACTGTATCAAGGAGGACTATGTCAGACTGGAGAAGAGGCTTAAAGACATCGAGGCTCAGGTGATCTTCAGTGGGATTCTGCCGGTTCCTAGAGCGGGGCGACGAAGGAGTGACAAGATTATGGCGATCAACAGATGGCTCAGGGAGTGGTGTTATAAGGAGGGCTTTGGGATGTACGGTCACTGGGACGCATTTACGGATAGACAACTGTTTGCTCAGGATGGACTTCATCTCAGCAAGGAGGGAAATAGAATTCTAGGATGGAGGCTTGCCGACCTCATCAAGAGGGCTTTAAACTAGAAAGTTGGGGGAGATGGTTGGGAAATGTTCGGGAGATCTCCATGCCGGAACATAACCTGGAGAGGGAAGTAAACAAAGTGAGCGGGGATACCCTTGCGGCCCCAAGATTTGATCCAAGGAGGAATAGTGGAGTAGAAACCAGAGTAACGGGTGATGCTGGTGGTAGAAAGTTTGTGCACGACGGGGGAAAGAATGTCACTGACGCCAAACGCCGAAAATTAAAAGGTTTGTACACTAATGCGAGGAGCCTAGGTAACAAGATGGAGGAACTGGAGTTACTCGTGCAGGAAGTGAAGCCGGATATTATAGGGATTACCGAAACCTGGTGGAATAGTACTCATGACTGGAGCACGGGTATTGAAGGCTATGTGCTGTTCAGAAAAGACAGGAAGAAAGGCAAAGGTGGGGGAGTAGCCTTGTACATCAATGATGAAATTAAATGTAGCGAAATAAGATGCGATGGAATGGATAAGACAGAGTCCGTCTGGGCAAAAATCACGCTGGGTAAAAAAGCAACTAGAGCTTCCCCTGAGATAGTGCTTGGGGTGTGCTACAGACCGCCGGGATCGGATTGGGATATGGATAGAGACCTCTTTAATGTCTTTAATGAAGTAAACACAAAGGGGAAATGTGTGATTATGGGGGACTTCAACTTCCCAGATATAGACTGGAGGACGAGTACTTGCACGAATAATAGGGGTCAGATTTTTCTGGATGTGATAGCGGATGGGTTTCTTCATCAAGTAGTTGAAGCACCTACGAGAGGGGATGCCATTTTAGACTTGGTGTTGGTGAGCAGTGAGGACCTCGTAGAAGAAATGGTGGTAGGGGACAACCTTGGTTCGAGTGATCATGAGCTGATTCAGTTCAAACTAGATGGAAGAATAAACAAATGTAGATCTGCGATTAGGGTTTTTGACTTCTCGAGGGCTAATTTTAAAGAGTTAAGGAAATTAGTTAGGGAAGTGGACTGGACGGAGGAATTAGTGGATTTAAATGTGGAGGAGCCCTGGAATTACTTTAAGTCACAGCTGCGGAGACTGTCGGAAGCCTGCATCCCGAGAAAGGGGAAAAGAACCATGGGCAGGAGTTGTAGGCCAAACTGGATGAGCAAGCAACTCAGAGAGGGGATTAGACAAAAGCAGAAAGCTTACAGGGAGTGGAAGGAAGGCAGGATCAGTAAAGAAAGCTACCTTGCTGAGGTCAGAACATGTAGGAATAAAGTGAGGAAGGCTAAAAGCCACATTGAACTGGAACTTGCAAAGGGAATCAAAACCAATAGTAAAAGGTTCTACAGCCACATAAATAAGAAGAAAACAAAGAAAGAAGAAGTGGGGCCGCTATACACTGAGGATGGAATGGAGGTTAAGGATAACTTAGGCATGGCCCAACATCTAAACAAGTACTTTGCCTCGGTTTTTAATAAGACTAGTGAGGAACCTTGCGATGATGGAGGGATGATAAACGGGAATGTGGATATGGAAGTGGATATTACTGCAACTGAAGTAGAGGCCGTACTTGAACAGCTCGATGGGACGAAGTCGGAGGGCCCGGACAATCTCCACCCGAGGATATTAAAGGAACTGGCGCGTGAAATTGCGAGCCCGTTAGTGAGAATTTTTAAGCAATCGATAAACTCGGGGGTTGTGCCGTATGACTGGAGGATTGCTAATGTAGTTCCTATTTTTAAGAAAGGGAATAAGAGTGATCCGGGTAATTATAGGCCTGTTAGCTTGACGTCTGTAGTATGTAAGGTCTTGGAAAAAATTTTAAGGGAGAAAGTAGTTAAGGACATAGAGGTCAATGGTAATTGTGACGAATTGCAACACGGATTTACTAAAGGTAGATCGTGCCAAACCAATCTGATCTCCTTCTTTGAGAAGGTGACGGATTACTTAGATAAAGGAAATGCGGTAGATATAATTTACCTAGATTTCAGTAAGGCGTTCGACACGGTTCCGCACACGGAGCTGTTAGTTAAATTGGAAAAGCTGGGAGTGAATATGAAAGTTGTAAGGTGGATAAGGAACTGGTTAAAGGGGAGACTCCAGAGGGTCGTATTGAAAGGTGAACTGTCGGACTGGAAGGAGGTCACCAGTGGAGTCCCTCAAGGATCGGTTTTGGGACCGATCTTATTTAACCTTTTTTATTACTGACCTTGGCACAAAGAGCGGGAATGTGCTAATAAAGTTTGCGGATGACACGAAGCTGGGGGGTATTGCTAACACGGAGAAGGACAGGGATACTATTCAGGAAGATCTGAACCACCTTGTAAACTGGAGTAATAGAAATAGGATGAAATACAATAGTGAAAAGTGCAAGGTCATGCATTTAGGAATTAACAATAAGAATTTTGGATATACGTTGGGGGCGCATCAGTTGGAAGCGACGGAGGAAGAGAAGGACCTTGGGGTACTGGTTGATAGCAGGATGACTATGAGTCGCCAATGTGATACGGCTGTTAAAAAGCAAATGCGATTTTGGGATGCATCAGGCGGGGTATTTCCTGCAAGGATAAGGAGGTGTTAGTACCGTTGTATACGGCGTTGGTGAGACCCCATCTGGAATACTGTGTGCAGTTCTGGTGTCCCATGTTCAAGAAGGATGAATTCAAACTGGAACAGGTTCAGAGACGGGCTACGAGGATGATCCGAGGAATGGAAAAACTGCCTTATGAAAGGAGACTCAAAGAGCTTGGCTTGTTTAGCCTGGCCAAAAGAAGGCTGAGGGGGGATATGCTCGCCCTATATAAATATATCAAGGGGGTTAACGTTAGGGAGGGAGAGGAATTATTTAAGTTTAGTACTAATGTAGCCACGAGGACGAATGGGTATAAACTGGATATTAGGAAGTTTAGACTTGAAATTAGACGAAGGTTTCTGACCATTAGGGGAGTGAAGTTCTGGAATAGCCTTCCGAGGGAAGTAGTAGGGGCACAAGACTTTCCTGGCTTTAAGACAAAGCTTGATAAGTATATGGAGGGGATGTTATGATAGGATCGTTAATTTGGGCAATTGATCTTGAATTACCACCAGACAGGTCTGCTCAATGGTCTGCGGGGAGATGTTGCATGCGATGGGTACTGAGTTGCTGCGGAGAATTCCTTCTTGGGTGCTAGCTGGTGACTCTTGCCCACATGCTCAGGGTTTAGCTGATCGCCATATTTGGGGTCGGGAAGGAATTTTCCTCCAGGGCGGATTGGCAGGTGCCCTGGAGGTTTTTCGCCTTCCCCTGCAGCGTGGGGCACGGGTCGCTTGCTGGTGGTGTCTCTGCAGCTTGAGGTCTTCAAACCATTTTTGAGGATTTCAATAACTCGGTCCTGGGATAGGAGTTGTTATAAAATTGGATGGGTGGGGTTCTGTAGCCTGCCTTGTGCAGGAGGTTAGACTAGATGATCAGATTGTTCCCTTCTGACCTATGAGTCTATGAGTCTATGACCCCTTTACCCCTGTCCGCACCCCTCACCCCAGCAAGCAACAGCCCCACTCCTCCCAGCCCCGGTTCTTGACCGTGGCTTCCGAGGGGCCACAGCCATGGCTAAGAGGGCACAATGTGAAATGTTTGGGGACCACTGGTTTAGGGTGACGTCCTCAATCACTTCTCTGCAGTCCAATAAAAGCTATTCCTCACTCACCTACCCCTCCATCAGGACGGACTAGGTATGTTCTGCTGCCCTTCACTCATACAGGAAGGAGAATAACATTTCATTCCACTCAATCCTAAAGTCATTTGTAACCCAAGACCATCCCAAACTGGTCATTTTGGGGAAGCGGCCCCATCATGCTGCATAGCTAGGCAGAGTAGGTGTGTCTATGCAAACACGGTCTGTTCCTGAAGTCTTTCCCCAGCTCCTCACTAGGTGAGAGAGGGGAGCTCATTCAAACCCTGCTTTCGCTTAGTATTTAAAAACTCCTTAGTGTCCCTATCTCTGCCGGCCTTAGATTTCTCCTCCTGTCTGTTTTTTGACAGCTCAGATGAGGTGACAGAGTGGTTAAGGTGATGGACTGCTACCCCATTATGCTCTGCCTGCATAGGTTCAAATCCCATTCTCATCAGAGGCATTTAGTCTTCACCCTCCTTTATAGACAACCATCTCCCCCTTTGGTACAATAACAGATCAAACAATGTTGCTTGTGTTACCCAAAATTGGGTCAGTTAGTAAGCTTAGAGAGGACTAATAATGCCCCTCCCCCCCAGAGTCTGGCAGAAAGCAGCACATTTATTAGCTTGATAGCTAAGCTCAAAAGAAGGGATGGGGGAAGGTGTCACACTCATACTCACGCTCCCAGGACAGGCCTGGCAGTGGAGATGTCAGGATCCTTTAAGGTAAGTGTCCCACAGCGCAGCGATGGACAGTGCGATGAAGATCAGTCTCCCTGAGGTGCAATAGAATGTAACACAGCGAACCACTGGCCAGATGGGCCGGGTGAAGGGCATTCACTGGAGGTACAAAGGAGAGTGGGAAAGCCACTTCACAGGCATTCAAAGCGGGAAAGGACACAAGCTGGGGGAGTTTAACAGACCTTTTGAGCATACAGGTTATACAGAGCATACAGATCACTGCTGCTCCTACAACATGATAAGTTCTCAAGCAGCATGTTTCTTACTTTGCCCATCTGTCAATTTTGATGATTATTGATGGAAATATTTTGCCATTGGGTTGTGTGTTTACACAGAAATTGACATTTACCAACAAATACACAATTCTTCCAAGCCTGCCTAGTCTGCAGTTGATGGGTTTAGAGGGACACATTCACTCTTCCAGGTCCCCATTCCAGGCCTGTGCTCTCCAGGTTGTCAACTTCCTGCACTGCTGGGATCCTTCCCTCATCTCCCCCCAAACCACTGCCCCACCCCCACTTCTGGGGTCCCCTCCCTACACTGTCTAACTCCACTGCTGGCAGGATCCCTTCCTGTTCCTTTCATTTCCTGCCTCCACTCTGGGCAAAAGCTCTGCACTCTTCCCACACCAGAAGTTGAACCCAGGCCACCTGGGTGAAAACCAGGAATCCTGACCACTAGCCCATATGGGACTATTGCTGCATCTGACGAAGTGGGTATTCACCCACGACAGCTCATGCTCCAATACGTCTGTTAGTCTATTAGGTGCCACCGGATTCTTGGCTGCTATTATTACTACAACTCAGGCCTTGGCTACACTGGAGAGTTACAGTGCAGGTGGTGGTTTTACAGCGCTGTAACTTACTCCCCGTCCACACTGGCAAGGCACATACAGCGCTGTATCTCCCTGGCTACAGTGCTGCATGTGCTCCACCTCGACCAGAGGAATAAAGAGAACAGAGCTGGTGATGCAGCGCTGGGGTGCCAGTGTAAACAGTGATTAATCTTACTACGCTGTCACTGACCTCCGGAACCTTCCCATAATGCTTTTAAGTAGAGATAACGCTCTTTGTTTTGGTGTGATGCCTCTGTTTGTTTTGCTGTGAGCTCAAGGCTCCCGGAGCTGCTTATCTAAAACCAAACAATAGTTACTGTTTGCAGTGAATGAGCAGAGGCAGGGGGATCCCTTTGGAACACCCACAGCTGGTGTTTGCTTGAGGAGAGAAGCAGCCGGGTGGGCACGGGGGTGGGGGGGTCTGTTTTGGATCAGCGGCTTATCTGGTCTGTGAGGAAAAGAACAAAGG
Organism: Gopherus flavomarginatus; assembly: GCF_025201925.1. Taxonomy (NCBI): domain Eukaryota; kingdom Metazoa; phylum Chordata; order Testudines; family Testudinidae; genus Gopherus; species Gopherus flavomarginatus. The sequence goes on from NW_026115098.1 coordinate 984,253, forward strand.
CGGCTATTTGCATTTAGTGAATGAGAGAGGGGTGGGGGAGGAGGCTTGAACTTGCCAGGCAGGGAGCTGACACAGTGTCAGCTCCAAAAATCCACTCGCTCTGTCTCCCCCACGCTCCGTGTCACACTCCACCCCACCCTCCTCTTTTGAAAAGCACATTGCAGCCACTTGAATGCTGGGATAGCTGCCCATAATGCACCACTCCCAACAGCGCTGCAAATGTGGCCATGACAGAGTGCTGGTAGCTGTCAGTGTGTCCACACTGCAGCGCTTTCCCTAAACAGCTGTAGGAAGACAGCTTTAACTACCAGCGCTGGACAGCTGCAAGTGTAGCCAAACCCTCTCTAAGCCGACCCCTTATGAGAACAGCAGGGACTAGCATGACTAGATGTCCCGATTTTTGGGTCTTTTTCTTATATAGGTGCCTATTAACCCCACCCCCATCCCAATTTTTCACATTTGCTGTCGGATCACCCTAGCAGGGGTTGCACACAGGGCTGCATTAACCTTCAGGTGCTGAGGTTTCCCTCTCTCCATTCCCAGAGCCTGTGATCAGAAAACAGAGATCAGGGCTCCCAGGTGCTGCACAGACCATGACTGAGATCAGACCCCATATTATGCAAGGTGCTGTACAAACCCTGGGCAACGCTGAGACACCCAGGAGGTTCCCCTCAATTTCCCTGAGCCTCTGCTGCCCAACTTCTTCTGAATCCCTCTGGCTCACCCCCCCCCACAAAAAACCCCACCTTTCCAAACAGTCCTTCTTTCCTTGCCCCCTGATTCTGGTTTCACACCCTGGGACCATCTCCTCTCTTTGTCTCTCCCCCTCCAGGTGAAGCAGAGATGGAGGCAACTTCAGCCACTGGAGTCAACCTCAGCGAGCACTGCAGCCGGCCCCGGGGGAGGGGGGATGTTTGCAGACACAGGAAGGGAGCAGGGGGTGCTGGGAAGAAGGTGGCAGGAGAACAAAGCTCAGAGACCCAACATGGGGAAATTCCAGGGGGCGGGGCTCTGACACATCCCAGGTGCGGGCAGCTCCTGGGGGCGGGGCTCTGGCTCAGCTCGGGGGCGGGGCAGCTCCTCGGGGCGGGGCTCAAGCACAGAGCAGTGGCTGGGCAGCTCCTGGGGGCGGGGTTCTGGCACAGCCCATGGGCAGGGCAGCTCTTGGGGGTGGGGCTCTGGCACAGCCCGGGGGCAGGGGAGCTCCTGGGGGCGGGGCTCCAGCACAGAGCGGGGGCGGAGCAGCTCCTGGGGGCGGGGCTCTGGCACATTGTGACACCGAGCCCGGGCTGAACAGCTGCTTCCTGGTTCTCCACAGTGCTGCCAGCAGCGCTGGAGCTGCCCGAGCCAAAGCGGAGCCGCTGTTCTCAGCTGCAGCCAGGATCTGCCCCCGGCCCCGCTGGGATCCAGGTGGGGACAGAGACTGGGGCCCGGGGGTTCCCCTTGGTGTGGCTGGCGGGGGCGGGAGGGGAGAAGCCGGAGCTGCAGGCGGGGGAAGGGCGGTGGGACATTGTGACCCGGAGCCCCCGGGGAATGAGAGGCGCTGGGGGGCAGGAAAGTGACTCTGCCCCAGGGAGCCTGGGAGAAGCCTTGAAGGCGCCTCGGCCCCAGTGGAGCTGCAGGAGGATCCGCCCGCCCGCCCCGCTGGGGGGGGGGGCCGGGGCCCGGCCGTCGTGTGGGGGGGGAGGGGCGGACCCCGGGCCAGGCGAGGGGGGCGGTGTATTAAATCCCTCCCCATAGCAATGTGCTACTCCCGGGCACTGCGCATGCCCAGTAACAGCCGCTGAAGCCGCTGCCCTTCCCTCTGCCCGGACCAGCCGTAACGTTCCGCCGGGCGCTGGGGGCGGGGCTGGAGCGGGGCGGGGGAGTAACAGGGAGCGTGGGAGGGGCGGGCGCAGAGCAGGAAATTGATGGGCAGGGGGGGTCAGGCAGCTGGAGGCAGGGTTCGTGGGGGGCTAAAGGGCACAATCCGGGCTGGGGGGAGGAGCAGGAGTTGAGCTCAGGGTGAGGCGCTGGCAGAGCCCCCCCCTTTGGTGTGAGGGCGGAGGTGTCGAGGGGGGAGGAGAAGCCGGAGTTGCAGGGGGGGAGGTCACTGGGGTGGGGGTGTAGATCTGTCTCTGTGCAGCCAGGACATTCCCGGGGTGGGAGGGAGGTGAGTTAACTGGATCCTGTCCCTGTTTTTGCCACTTCCTCCCACACACACATTCTCTCAAGCTTTCCCCTTTTCTCTCTCATTATCACACGTGGCTATAAAATCCAGGGAGATTCTCCTCTCCCCCCCGCCAATGATCAGCTCTCTAATTGCCTCTGATTTTCCCTTTTCTCTCCATACTTCTCAAATGTCAATTTAAAATCTCTCCGATGGGGGGTGGATTTTCCCACCCATTTCATCTGCAGCGATTTGTCCTTGTTTGGGTGGGAAATTGTTGCCCTGGGTCATTCCCCAGAACATGGCTCCCACTGGAGTGGGATGGGATGAGGTTCCCGTTCTCTGCCAGGGCAGGGAAGGGAAGGGAGGAGCACATCCCCCATGGAGACTGCCCAGACCCCATTTCCCAATTCCCCTGCGGCCCCCCTTCCATTGTCCAGGGAGCCTTCCAGCTCCCCCCCTGCCCTTAAATCAGCTCCTCAAAGGGCTCTGAGCTGCTCACGTGAATGGTTGCCCCGTGGCCGGGGGGGGACCATCACATTCTGTTTATGTATTGGACAGTCATATAAAATCCAGTCCAACAGTCCCCCTTTTCCACTAGTTATTTAATAGCAACATCAAATCCCCTCCGATCTTGGTGGTTTTCTCTCATGTTATCAAATGTCGTTGGTGACAGGGTTCTCTCTGCGTGTCTCAAAGATTGATATAAAATACCCCAAACATTTGCCCCACTTCTCTCTAGTTGTTTTATTTCTAATTGAATATGATGGGTTGTTTCCCAATGTGCTAAGATGCAGCCGCCTCTGGGGTGGATCCATGGTGGCCATTATTTGCTAGTGACAGCCCGTGGATCTTTCTTGCCCTCCAGGCCTTCCATTCTCCTGTTAAAGAAGCACTCCCCAGGCTCCCTCTGCCTGTGTGACTGGCCAGCAGGAGGTGGTGTTAACTTTCTAGCCACTTCTCACACTCTGTGAGGTAACACTTGCAGAGGCAGGGAAGGTGTCTGTGTGGGTAGATTGCAGCTGAAGGGGCATTGTGGTAGGGGGAGGCCTCTGGGTGGCTGGGCAGGGGGTACCCTAGTCAGGTTGGTGGGTTGTGAAGGTTTGGGGTTTTCGGGGGTGGTGGTTCTGATGTGCCCATCCCTGAGGCTATGGGTCCTGGAGGTGGGTATCGCTGGGGGCCTGGTGGCTGCAGAACAGTGGGGGTGGGTGTCTCTTGGAGAGGCGGGACAGAGGGTTAGAGGGAGCCTGGTTCTGTGCCAGGGGCTCTGTCTGTGCTTCCCCCGCTGGTTCCTGGTTTTGTTGCCATGCCCAGTGCACAGAGCTGGGGGAGGGGATCCCTGGCACTAGGTGAGGGCATGCCAGGGAGGCAGAGTGATGGGTCGCACTGTAAAGCATCAGGGGGTCACACTGGGCAGAGGAGGGGGTCCCAGGCAAATGTCAGGGTAGATCGTTCTGGAGGGTGGGGAAGTTCCTAGGCAGGCAGTGAGGGACTGAGTTCCCAGTGTGGGGGTGGGTCCCTTGAGGGGGTCCCTGGCTGCTGGGGGCTCTTGGTGGGGGGAACCCTTTGGGATTCCCAACCTGGCAATCATGGTGTGGTGGGGGTTCTCTGGCCGGTGGGGCTTTGAGGGGTATCTGGGGTCCCTGGCCAGGGACTCTGGGGGCTGCGTCCCAGGGAATAACTGATGGGATCCTGGCTGGGGGGTGTCTGGGGCACCTGGCTGGGGGGTCTGGGCTCTGGGTACTAGGGGTTGTCTGGGGGCTGCTGCTAACCATGATCCTTCTCTCTGGTCAACTTGTACCAGAGTCCTGGCTCCTAGTCACCAGGTCACCAAGTCCATTCCCCAGTCACGTGCCCTGTCACTGTGATAACTTTCTGTCCACTTAGCAAACACTGTTAGTGTGAATTCACAGAATTTACTTTTCTCCTCTTTTGAAAACTGCAGGAACTTTCGGTTCCGTTTGGAAAATTTTTGCCCCCAGTCCTTGTCCTAGATCTGTGGGGGTGAGGGAGGTGGGAAGGGGGTCAGCACTGCCACACGATAGTCTTTTCCACAGCGTTCTGAACTCATTCTTTCTGAAATCCGGTGTCATTGAGACCGTTGTTAATCCAGAGTCACTGTATGGAAAGACAAGGAGTGATTCCAGATGGACAGTGGGTCAAATGAGATCAGCCATTCTCCCTGTGAGGAGGGGCTCCCATTAGTTGCTCTCCCCAGAGAGCTAAAGGAGGGAAGCTGCTCATACACTCCGTCCCTCTCTGCTCAGGATATTGGGGTTCAGCTTCCTGGGTCAGATGCTGCAGCCTCCATTGTGATCTGGTAGACCAGGCTTGGCAGCTGCTGCTCCCCCAGTGGGGCTCTGTGCTGGGAAGTGACCTTAATTAAAGCTTCTTCTCTGCCCGGCCCAGGGATGACTTTTCTGCAGCTGGTCCTAGCCCCCTAGGGCAGTCCTGGGCCCTGTTACTACTAAATTCTGAGCCAGAGTCTCCAGGTAACTGAAAGACCTCAGGGAATGTCCTAGGGTCTGGCAAGAAAGTGACTCTGCACAAACACCACAACCTCATTTCTCCTCCCATTAGCGGTTGCCAGGAGGAAATCCAGCCATGGGAGAGCAAAGCCCCCAGGAATGGGACTGTCCCAGCCAGAGGGGCAGGGAGAGAGGACAGGGGAAGGAGAGGCTGAAAGGGGCAGTGGGAGAAATGAATGTGGGGGAGAGATTTCCAGCTCTCTAGTCCACCCAAACACATGTATTGCTGCATCCTGGGGCAGAACCACTTTCCAGTGAACAAAACAAGGATCAGACAGAGCAAAAGCCAGTTCTGACTCCATATTCCCCCTGCTGGGGTGTGGCTGCCGTGGGGTCAGTGTCTGAGGGAATCCCCCACAGTGACTCCTTTGGTTCTGCTCTTATCTAGCCTTGTGTTCAGAGAAGGGGTGAGAAGAGAGAGAAGGGAGGTTAAAAATGTGTCTGTGGACTAGCCTGGCAGGAGGGGCCAGGTCTAAATTGTAATAAACAGATTGAGCATTTCCCAGCATGACAGAATCTAGGGTGTCTGTCTGCAGGGAAAGGGCCTGGGGGAATTGTGATGTGAAATTAACTAAAACCGGTTCTGAAACGCCCACAACTGCCCTTCTCCCCCAGACAGGCTGCAGAATGTTTTGCTCCAGCTCATCCCAGCCTGGCGTGGGACAGGGAAGAGAAATGGCTGCAGTGGAGTCAGTCCAGGTAGAGATTATCGGGGGGTTGCTGGTGGGTTCCTGCTGGAGGAAAGGGAGAGCAAATACACCAGAGGTGGGAAGGTTTGCAGAGTCTGGTTTGGAGGTTGGAGCGGGGCAGGAAATTCACAGCGTGGGGAAAGGAGGAGGCCAGGGTGTGGCAGACCTGCTGGGAGTTATTTACTAAGTGGCCTAGATTCTAGGAACAGACCCAGGAGGTTTGGAGGTGGAAATGCCCTAATTTGTGAAGAGAGAAAATAACCCACCTACATGGAGCTAGTCAAACTGACCAGACTCCTAGTGGCT
>NW_026115098.1:1267499-1381289 GCF_025201925.1 Gopherus flavomarginatus
GCATAATACCAGAGACCCTCCTCTGCTGCAGAACACTTTGGGAACAGAGCACAGGAGCCGTATTGCACAGTGTCAAATATCTCCTGTTTGCTCAAGTGAAACTGGGGGTTAGGTCTGGCATAACTGTCCCATACCCCTAATCATTTTTCTTGCCCTTTTCTGAACCTTTTCCAATTCCAATATTTCTATTTTTGAGACGGGGTGACATGTGCATGCAGTATTCAAGATGTGGGTGTATCATGGATTTATTTGCTGTTTTTACAAATATGATCTATGAGATATTCTGTCATATCTATCACTTTCTTAATTATTTCCTACATTGTTCACTTTTTTTCACTGCTGCTGCACATTGAGTGGATTGTTTTCAGAGAACTATCCACAGTGACTCCAAGATCACTCTCTTGAGTGGAAACAACTAATTTAGACCCCATCATTTTGTATGTATAGTTGGGATTGTGTTTTCCAATGGGCTGCACTATGTGCTATCCTGTCATCTAGTACTGCTAAGATCCTGGATTCAGTAATATCCCTGCCCTTCCTGTTCCCTTTCTCCACCGAACCCCGCCAGCCCATGCTTCCTGTTCCCAGCTTCCCCAGGATCTCACACTGTCTCTGAACCTCTCTGTCAGCAAGAAGCAGTGCCAGGGACACTTGCCCTCTGTCTGGAGTCTTCGATTTCTGGGACATGGATTTACTCTCTCTGTGTTGTAAGAGGCTCTGTCATAATGAGTGTCTGTGATGTTACCCAGAGTACAATCTGGACTGTTAAATAGCTGTACCTCAGTCCTCCAGCATGGGGTGCCTTTTCCACTGTTTTCCCGCGAGAACAGCCCCCTTGGCCAATTAACACACAGTCTGCAGCATGTAACTCACTCCCAGCTACACAGTATTGAGTGCTGCTAGACAGCCACTCATGAATTACACCTCAGGAGAAAACCAGCAAATTCTCAAGTGCCCAACTTTCCCCCAGAAATGTGCATCTTGCACTGTCCAGCACGCTACTGAACGACCCAAGCTCATATGAAGTCTGTCATTTCATCAGCGGAAAATGACATGCACCAGCTTGTTATCCCAAACAGAGTTTCCAACACACTTCAATCCACACATACTGGTTAGATGAACAATAAACCAAGATTGTTAACTACCAAAAACTAAAACTAGGCCCAGTCCATGAAAGGGGCACTCCCAGGAGAGACTGTACAAAGGCTGGAACATGAAACACCTTTGTAAACCTGAGACAGCTGCCTTCGGGGACAATGACAGGGAGAATCCCCCAAAGTGACTCCTTTGTTTCTGCTCTTCTCTGGCCTCCGATTGTTCCTTCCAACGTGGGAGTACTTTGCACTTGTCTCTACTGAATTTGATCCTATTTACTTCAGATCATTTCTCCCGTTTGTCCAGATCATTTTGAATTTTAATCCAATCCTCCAAAGCACTTACAACCCCTCCCAGCTTGGTGTTGTCCGCAAACTTGATACGTGTAAGAGAGAGACTGTTACTGGGAGGGTTTCCCCATGTGTCAGAGGGTTACACCTGGTGGGAGGGGGCTAGGCCTGTACTGGAATAAGGTCACTCTGTGCTTCACAGTGTGCTAGAACCTAGAATGTGCATTAGCAGGGGAAAAGCTGGGGGGAATCGGCTTGTGGAATGGACAAAAGCCTAGTCTGAATTCTCACACCTTGCCCTTTTCACCCCGGCAGGCCAGAGAATAACATCCATGTTTCGCTGCAGATCATCTCGTCCTCCCAGGGGCAAGGAAATGGCTGCAATGGAGCTGGCTCAGGTAAGAGATTATCAGGGTGGCGGGCTCTGCTTGGAGGTTGAGGAGCAGTAAATGCATAAGAGGGTGGGAATTGCTAGAGGTGGTGGGAAGCAGGAAATATCTCGGGTGGAGAAAGGGAGGGGACAGCATGTGACAAACCTGCTGAGACTTGTGTAGTGTAGGGCGTGATGGGTTGTCACCCCCAGGAGGCAGTTTGTGGAGCTTCTGGGAACTGCTGTGTCCTCTAACCCTCACGCTGGGCTGGCCCTTCTCACACTGCTTTGCTGGAGATTTCGCCAGCCTCTCCAGGGCCTGTTATCACCCAACACAACAGCAGGTGGCGCCATGCAGCCAACTAAGCTACCTGAGTGCGTTACCTAAGCCACTCAAGGACAGATAGAAGACAAGAGCCAATTTCCCACTCCCCAACCTTGCACACTTGCTGTAGTATAAATCCAGAATGATACCATCTTATAGTGCACAGGGATCTCTATAATACAAGCTCATTAATGTAGTTCCCCTTCCCCTCGATATGGGACAGATGTGCACAACAAGCTGAGATTTTCCCCAGACACTTCACTCAAAATACGCTGGTTAAGATAAAGCATCAAACAAGTTTATTAACTGCAGAAAGATAGATTAAGTGATTATAAGTGATAACAAACAGATCAAAGCAGATTATTTAGCAAATAACCAAAACTCAGACTAAATCTACATGCTAGATGGATAGAATTTGAATTAGCAATTTCTCACCCTGACTGATGGTACAAGCAGTCCCCCAAGTTTCCATACACAAGCTAGAAATCTCTTGATCCTGGGAGCAGCACTTCCCCCACATCCGTTTTTTGTTTCTCAGGTGTTTCCAGAAGTTCTCTTGTGTGGAGAATGAGGCCAAGAGATGATGTCACACCCCACCTTATGTAGCTTTTCCATATGGTGGGAACCTTTTGTTCCAAACTCAGTTCCTAGTCCAGTTTGTGGAAAAATACAGCTACTAAAATGGAGTTTAGTGTCATGTGGTCTGGTCACAGGCCCTGCTGAGTCATAGTAGCCATGACTCATAGGCTGGCTGAAACATTCACAGGAAGGCTAAGCTCTTCCACAGTCCATTGTCTTTGTTGAGCCATCAGCACTGTCTGGCTTCTTCATTGTTGTACCTGAAAGGCTCATTGTGGGTGTTACCCAGAGTAAGCACATTTGAAATACAGATACAGAGTCAATATCCATAACTTCAGATACGAACATGATATGTGCACACAAATAGGATAATCATATTCAGCAAATCAGAACTTTTCCAGTGACACCACACATGATGCATCTTCTACAAAATAGATCATAATTATGTCCTAACCATATTATAATCATACCACTATGATGAATATGGGGGTGTAGTGTCAGATAGGTCCTAATTTCAAGGCACAGGAGTTGGGAATGGAACTTCCCCTCTTTGTGGAACAGGAAATAACCCTCCAGCCAGGGCTGGGACAACTTCCCAGACTCTCAGCGATGGAGCCTGAATCTACTGACATTTCATTAATTACCACCAACCCCAATCTTTGTGGCAACTGTAAACTTTATCAGTGATGATTTGTACTCTCTTCTAAGTCATGGATAAGAATGTTAAATAGCACAGGGCCAAGAACCAATCCCTGCAGGAACCTACTAGAAAGAAATCCACTCGATCATGGTTCCCATTTACTATCAGAGTTTTTAATCTATTTAATGTATGCCGTGTTTATTTTGTATCATTCTAGTTTTTTTTAGTAAAAATATTGTGCTAATCAAGTCATGTCCCTTACGGAAGTTTAGGTATATTACATCAATACTATTAGCTGCAACCAAACTTTTGATCTCATCCAATAAGGATATCCCGTTAGTTTGATAGGCTCTATTTTCTCTAAACCTTTGTTAATGGCACTACAATTCTGACCTTCTAACTTCTATTCTTTATGATTGACTTCCCCTTTCTTCCATATATTTTATTTGGAGAGTGCCTGGATTCCTACCAGGGAGCCACTATCAGGGTCCAGAGACAGCCCCATCTCCTATATTAAGCTCTGGCTAGTAGCTATGTGATAAATGTGAAGACCCTGCTTCTGTCTGTCAGATGGGAGACACAAAGGTTCTCTCTTTCTACCCTCTGATGCCTCCTGGCTGCTGTAAGCAAGGTGGGGTGGGACTCTGTTAACATGTGCCTCCCGGAGCTTCCATTTCCCTGGTGCTGCTGTTCCGTGAATAGTGGGGTTGTGAGTGGGTCAGCAGGTACTGAGTATTGGACTCCTGCTCTTTCAGGGGCCGGTGACCTTGGAGGAGGTGGCTGTGTATTTCTCCAGGGAAGAGGGGACTCTGCTGGACCCCACTCAGAGAGCCCTCTACAGAGACGTCATGCAGGGGAACTATGAGACGATGGTCTTGCTGGGTAAGGATTCCTGTCCCTTCTGTTCTTGGAAGGGGAAATGAAGAGTGAAGGTTCATGCCACCCCCACAAATGCCATCTGTACCCTGTCCTGTTTCAGCATCACCCCAATAGGCCAGTAACATACATACTACAGAGACCCTCCTCTGCTGCAGAACACTTTGGGAACAGAGCACAGGAGCAGCATCACACAATGTCAAATATCTCCTCTTTACTCAAGTAAAACTGGGGTTAGGTCCAGCATAATGAACAGAAGCTTCTACCCCCAGCCTTCTCTCAAACCCTGAGCCTTCTCTACCCAAACCAGAATGTGCTTGGGGTGTAACAAGCAGGCGGCTGGAGTCAGAGCTGCCAGTCCAGGGTTACTTATCATACAGACACTCAGTGCGTCCTTGAACGCTGGCTGGGAGTATCCAGACAGGGGAGCTCCAGCAGCAGAACACTGAATCTCACCCAGGATTACAGATGACACAACTCCTCGCTGATCTGGATTGCACCCCAGCATGTGAAAATGGCCTAGGTTGGTAGTGACATTTCTTGAGACATGGAGAGTCTTGCTCCCATATCACCAGGTGTAATAAAAATAACAGGAAAGGCCAAATATGGAAAACTGATTGTTCAGCTTGCTTTGACCTGCATCATATTTTGCAATATATTCCAAATAAGGAAATTAACGTGCAACGTATGTGTCATTGTTTGTGGTTTTAAGCTGTAAAAGGCTTGTGTGATTTTTAGCTCAGGAACAGTATTCCAATAGCTGTCGCCCCCTGCGTGCTTGTAACCAAGAAAAGAGCCTCAGGCTGAGGCTGATTCAAATATTAATCCTGTGGTCGTTTTCCACAACAGCCTCAATAGGTCCCTGTGATGGAATGTAAGGCTACATCTAGACTACCCACCGTATCGGCGGGGTAAAATCGATTGCTCGGGGATCGATATATGGCGTCTCATCTAGACGCCATATATCGATCCCCGAGCGCGCTTATATCGATTCCGGAACAACACCAACCCCAACGGAGTTGCTGATTTGACAGGGGGAGCCGCGGACATCGATCCCGCGCGGTGAGGATGGGTGAGTAATCCGATCTTAGATATTCGACTTCAGTTACGTTATTCACGTAGCTGAATTTGCGTATCTAAGATCGATTTCCCCCCGTAGTGTAGACCAGCCCTTAATGTCTTCACACCTTCCCGCTGCAGGAGAATGGCTGTTTGACCAGCTGTTTGCCTTGCTGTCTCTGAGGAACTGGTCTGTGGGTGTTCCCCAGAGCTGTAACTTTTTCTTAATATCATACTGTAAAATCTCACAATTTTACATACAGTGTTACTACACATTTTAACAGGAGGATAATATTCAGTAGGTTATGCGTTTTCTAATGATACCTCACAAGCCATACTGGGTACAAAATTGATCATAATTTTCTAGAAGAGTGAACACAGGGGTACAGATTGACACAGTGTCTGTGTGTGTGTTTCCAGCAGATATGTGGGTATTTCAATCCCTCATAAGCACAATGTTTGGCATCTTCAAGGACCTGGGGAACTGGTCCTGGGAATTCACTAGTTTAGCAAGTGTGAGACTGCATGAAATTGTGAGACACTTTGGTATTAATAATAAAATAATATAATCTGATAAAATTGGAAAGAATCATGCTAGGTATGCCATGTAAAGTGTCAGTGAAAATGTTATGATTTGCCAAGTATGATAATTTTGTTTCTATGTTTCTATCACCTTTGTATTGTGAGTTACAGATATGTAAGGTATATCTGTATTTCCAGACTTGTGCAGTTTTTCTGGGTGACACCCCCAGACATATTGGCATCAACATTGCCTAGCATGTTTGATGGCCCATTGAGGGTCATCAGCTGTACAATGAACCTATGGACCAAGGGGACACACCTATTGAGTCAGCAAGACATGCCGGGGTTTGCCTGTGTAATGAAACCTCCAAAGCTTTTGCCATGCCATGTGCTGTGAAGCTTGTGTTTGGGACACAGGAAGTACAAGCCACATGGCAAAAAGGAATATAAAGCGCAGCTGCATCATCTCCATCTTGTCTTCAATCCCCCTTCCTACCTCTGGAGCAACTTCTCTACAAACTGAACCCTGGAACAAAGGACTGAATGACCCATCCAAGCTGTGGATGCGTTCCAGACAGACTTTCAAGCCAGCAACTCACCAATACTGCTAAGAACCTGATATATCCATTTTGGAATGTATCTGACTGCTTTTCCATTTAAATTCTTTCTGTCTTTCTTTCTTTTAAACCTTTAGTTTAGATGCTAAAGAATTGTCTGGAAGGATGGAATTTAACTTCATTCTTTCATTTGTTCTTTCTTCTAAACATTTAGTTTAATTGCTAAAGGATTGGCTGGCAGCATGGTATTTTGGATGAGATCCAAACCTGGGTAATGTGGCTAACCTTCTACCCACCCACTTCCTGGATCCAATTAGGATCACTCTCCTGCTGCCCTCTGGCCATGCTGTATCACAGTGAGCAGAGTTTTTAAATAACCTCTCACTGTACGGGACCTAGTTGCTGATTAGGAGTCAGAGAACTGTCATGCAATAAAGGGGGCCGTGTGATTTCTTTTTTCAGAGTCTCGTTAACCAGTGTGTGGGATCAGAAACACAGTTTGTGACTGGTCAGTGAGTTTAACTTCAGTGTTAACCACCAGTATGGGGAGCATCTGCTCTCCCTTTTTCAGCCTGCTCTGACCTTGGCATTTTCAGTGAGGACTGCCCCAGGCACACTAGGTCACACTAAGCACTGAAGATAAATTAACAGAATGTTTTTGATGATCAAGATGTATGAAATCAACTGAACTCCTTTGTTTTCTTTCATCTGAGCGGAGTTTCTGGTTTTCGAACGTGATATGATCTCCCAGCTGGAACAAGGGGAAGAGGCATGGGTCCCAGAGCTCCAGGGTTCAGAGGAAAGAGAGATCCTGAGATCTCCCCGCACAGATGAGGAAACATTAAACCAACTCAGAATCTGTAAGTGCCTGAAGGAAACATCTAGGATGCCCTACAAAGCTCTTGGGAAGTCTCTCAGTTCATTATTGTCCATAGCAGGGTCGCATCCGCAGGGTAAATATAGCTCAAGGCTTCCTATAGATGCTAGCAGACACCGGCAGTAGCTTTCTCCCTTCCCCCTGTGAAGTTGGATGGGATGTGAAGGCTGAATTGATCCCCTCCTCTCTCCTGTTGGGGGGAGCTGAGTTCCTGATTTTTATTTGTCCTCTCTCCAGCACTTGTTTTGGTTTGGCCTTCCCCTTTCCATCCCTGTTTGAGGTTTCTGTCTCTATCACAGCAGGTGATGCAATGACGTGTGAGGTTCAGCACAGACCAGAAAAAGAGCAGGGAAACCAGCCAGGGGAGAAAATGGATAAATTTATTTCCTGTCAGGGAACTCAGAAGGGCCTTAAGGAAACCAGAATACAGCAGGAAATCTGCAGGGAAAAGCAAAAAAAATACATGTGCTGAGTGTGGGAAAAACTTCACTTACAGATCAGGCCTTTCTCAACATCAGAGAATCCACACAGGGGAGAGGCCCCTGTGAATGCAATGAGTGCGGGAAAACTTTCAGTCGCAGCTCGCACCTTATTGGGCATCAGAGAATCCACACAGGGAAGAGATCCTATCATAGAATCCTAGCTTATAATGGTTGGAAAGGACCTCAAGAGATCATCTAGTCCAACCCACTGCTCAAAGCAGGACCAATTCCCAAATGGTTCCCTCAAGGATTGAACTTACAACCCTGGGTTTAGTAGGCCAATGCTCAAACCACTGAGCTATCCTCTCCCTCCTGAATGCAGTGAGTGCGGGAAACTTTCAGTCGCAGCTCACACCTTATTCGGCATCAGAGAATCCACACACAGGAGGGGTCCTATGAATGCAGTGAGTGCGGGAAAACCTTCAATCGCAGCTCTCACCTTATTCAGCATCAGAGAATCCACACGAGCAAGAAGCCCCGCGAATGCCGTCAGCAGGCCTGCACAACTCGTAAAGTGGTGATGTAGAGAAATCTCTGTATTAACTATCTCTATAAATCTTTATAACGTTGCATTGTGTTATTTTGTATTAAGTATCTTTATCTTTATGACATTGCATCCGGCATGATGTTATTTTGTAATTCATATGACTTGGCATTGTGCCTCTCTATTTTCATACAACTTTGTATTAGATCCCTATATAGAGAATTGGTAGAAAACTTTGTATCAAATGTTATAGCCCCTAAGGATAGTATAGTTAAAGTAAAAGAAAACATGTGCCTTTTTGCTAGAAGTAGAATAAGATCTTCCCCCGCACTCTGTAATCAATTGCTCTATTGACTGAATGAGGTGTGAATGCAGTGAGGCTTGGAAGACACCCACCTCCAGACAGCTACAACAGTTGAAGAGGGAATGGGAGCCAGAGCAAAGGACAATACAACTTGTCAAGTGGGCCCAATAAAGAAGAGCAGACATATTGATGGCCTGTCATAAAACAGATAGCTAGGGTTAATGTCTCTTTCACCTGAAGCACCTGACCAGAGGACCAATCAGGAAACCGGATTTTTTCAACTCTGGGTGGAGGGAAGTTTGTGTCTGAGTCTTTGTTTTCTGTCTGCCTGCTTTCTCTGAGCTTTGGAGAAGTAGTTTATACTTTCTAGTCTTCTGTTTCTAAGTGTAAGGACAAAGAGATCAGCTAGTAAGTTATATGGTTTCTTTTCTTTGATATTTGCATGAATATAAGTGCTGGAGTGCTTTGATTTGTATTCTTTTTGAATAAGGCTGTTTATTCAATATTCTTTTAAGCAATTGACCCTGTATTGTGTCATCTTAATACAGAGAGACCATTTGTATGTATTTTTCCTTTCTTTTTTATATAAAGCTTTCGTTTAAGACCTGTTGAAGTTTTCTTTACTGGGAAATTTCAGGGAAATTGAGTCTGTACTCACCAGGGAATTGGTGGGAGGAAGAAAGCAAGGGAGATCTGTGTGTTGGATTTGCTAGCCTGATTTGCATTCCCTCTGGGGGAATAGGAAAGTACTTTTGTTTCCAGGACTGGGAACAGAGAGGGGGGAAGGGAAAAAGGATTATTTCCCTTTGTTGTGAGACTCAAGGGATTTGGGTCTTGGGGTCCCCAGGGAAGGTTTTTCAGGGGGACCAGAGTGCCCCAAAACACTCTAATTTTTTGGGTGGTGGCAGCAAGTACCAGGTCCAAGCTGGTAACTAAGCTTGGAGGTTTTCATGCTAACCCCCATATTTTGGACGCTAAGGTCCAAATCTGGGACTAAGGTTATGACATGGTGGCAGCGGTGGGATATAGACAGAATCCAGAAGCCAGTAGGAATATTATATTTTTCTCTTCTCTGCTAAGGGCTTTTTAGCAGAGAGAAACAGTTGGTTTTAAAAGGGAACCAGAGAGAATTTTTTTTTTCTGCTCTCTCTGGCAGTTTGTGGCTTGCATGTTAAGCGAGAAGCCATTAAGAGACTGTTAAGGGTCTTTGTCACACAATAGCACTCCCATTGAGAGTCATTACCAGCACTATATAAATGCAAATAAAGTGGTTTTTCAGGTTTACTTAACATTGAAAATTAGCTAAAGGCACTGTTGCTAGGCAGACTTCAGGAGGCAACAGAGAACCTGCAGTTCAGAAGATAAACACCGGAGGGCACCCCAACACAAGAAAACAGGAATCATGACTTCTAAGGCAAAAATTGAGGCCGAAGAGCAATTCAAAGAAGCTGAACACAGGCGACAACTGGAAATAAAACAAACAGAGATGGAAATAAGAGAGAGAGAAAGAGAGGCAGCACACAAAAGAAAACTAGAAGAAGAAGAGGCGGCCCACCGCCGAGACATGGAAAAACACCAAAAAGAAATGGAAAAAACAACAAAAAGAAATGGAAAAACAACAAAAAGAGAATGAAGAGAAGGAAAAACAGAGAAAACATGAACTGGACTTGGCAAAAGCTGGGCTGCATGTGCCAGCCAACCCTAACAACCTGGTGCCAATTATTGCTCCACAGCACAGGAAATTTCCCACCTACAAGGCAGGGGATAACACCGAGGCCTTCTTGGAAAATTTTGAAAGAGCCTGTCTTGGGTACAACATCCCCGAAGACCAGTACATGGTAGAATTGAGGTCACAGCTCAGTGGACCTTTAGCAGAGGTGGCAGCTGAAATGCCTAAGCAGCAAATGAATGACTATAAACTTTTTCAAACCAAGGCCAGATACCGAATGGGGATAACCCCAGATCATGCCCGTCGGCGCTTCCGAACCCAAAAGTGGAAACCAGAGGTGTCATTTCCCAAACACGCCTACTACATTGCAAAAAACTATGAGGCCTGGATAACAGGAAACAACGTTCAAACCTTGGAAGAACTGCACCTCCTCATACAAATGGAGCAGTTCTTGGATGGTGTTCCTGAAGACATCACACGGTACATACAAGATGGAAAACCCAAAGATCTCGCTGAGGCGGGGGAGATTGGAGCCAAATGGATGGAACTGGCAGAAAGCAAGAAAGCTACTGTCAAGGGGAACGATTACCCCAGGGGGCACACAGACCATAACCCTACAACCGAGGACAGCCAAAGACCCCACATACCACCCAAGTAAAGCCACAGACACCCTACCCTTCCACCTCACCAGTCTCCAGTAACTTACCTCGGCCCAGTGACCCATCAGATGGAAGATGCTTTAAGTGTAATGAACTGGGACATATCAAGGCCAACTGTCCAAAGAACACCATGCGAGTGCAATTCATTACACCACCATCACACCAAAGATCCCCAGGCCCGGATGCCTCTCAAATACCCTTGGAGCGAAGGGAAAATTTGAGAGTGGGCGGAAAGAAGGTTACTGCGGGGAGAGACACGGGGGCACAAGTGTCAGCTATCCACCAATCCTTCGTTGACCCCAAATTCATCAACCCAAAGGCCAAAGTTACAATTTACCCCTTCATGTCACAAGCTGTAGACTTGCCTACAGCTCAACTGCCTGTCCAGTACAAAGGCTGGTCAGGAATGTGGACTTTTGCAGTCTATGACAATTATCCTATCCCCATGCTACTGGGGAAGACTTGGCCAACCAGGTGAGGCGGGCCAAGAGAGTGGGAATGGTTACACGTAGCCAAACCAGGCAAGCTTCCAGACCCATTCCTGTTCCTGAGCCGTCCACAGAGGCCCCGTCTGTGTTACCAGAGACCCAGACAGAGGTAGTGGACCCGGATTCCATGCCTACCACTGAAACAGCCACAGCATCTCCAGTCCCAGGCCCGGAACTGGAACAGCAACCAGCACCAGCAAGTGCAACCACATCTTCAAACTCAACGCCAAGTGGCGCCAGCGAGCCACAACTGGCAGAAGCAACAGACAGCCATACCCAAAAGGCTCAGCCAGAGCCTGAAATACCCTCAGGTGCACCAGCGGAGAGCGGTTCACCAGCAACGGAAACAACCCCATCACCTACATCGCTTCCAGAGGGACCAAGCCCAAGTCCACAGTCTGAGGAAGAACTGGTGACCCCAGCCTCAAGGGAACAGTTCCAGACTGAGCAGGAAGCAGATGACAGCCTTCAGAAAGCTTGGGCGGTGGCACGGAGCACCCCACCGCCTCTCAGCTCTTCTAATCGATCCCGGTTTGTTATAGACCAAGGACTTTTATACAAGGAAAATTCTTTCTGGTGGACACCGGGAAGAATGGCAGCCGCAAAAACAGTTGGTGGTTCCAACTAAGTACCGGGGGAAGCTCTTAAGCTTAGCCCATGATCATCCCAGTGGCCATGCTGGGGTGAACAGAACCAAGGACCGGTTGGGGAAGTCCTTCCACTGGGAGGGGATGGGCAAGGACGTTGCCAAGTATGTCCGGTCTTGTGAGGTATGCCAAAGAGTGGGAAGCCTCAAGACCAGGTCAAGGCCCCTCTCCAGCCACTCCCCATAATTGAGGTCCCATTTCAGCGAGTAGCTGTGGATATTCTGGGCCCTTTCCCAAAAAAGACGCCCAGAGGAAAGCAGTACGTACTGACTTTAGTGGACTTTGCTACCCGATGGCCGAAGCAGTAGCTCTAGGCAACATCAGGGCTAACACTGTGTGCCTGGCCCTTAACAGACATCTTTGCCAGGGTAGGTTGGCCCTCCGACATCCTTACAGATTCAGGGTCTAATTTCCTGGCAGGGACCATGGAAAAAACTGTGGGAAACTCATGGGGTGAATCACTTGGTTGCCACCCCATACCACCATCAAACCAATGGCCTGGTGGAAAGGTTCAATGGAACTTTGGGGGCCATGATACGAAAATTCATCAACGAATTCTCCAATAATTGGGACCTAGTGTTGCAGCAGTTGCTGTTTGCCTACAGGGCTGTACCACATCCCAGTTTAGGGTTTTCACCATTTGAACTTGTGTATGGTCACGAGGTTAAGGGACCATTACAGTTGGTGAAGCAGCAATGGGAGGGGTTTACGCCTTCTCCAGGAACTAACATTCTGGACTTTGTAAGCAACCTACAAAGCACCCTCCGACACTCTTTAGCCCTTGCTAGAGAGAACCTAAAGGATGCTCAAGAAGAGCAAAAAGCCTGGTATGACAGACATGCCAAAGAACGTTCCTTCAAGGTAGGAGACCAGGTTATGGTCTTGAAGGCGCAACAGGCCCATAAGATGGAAGCATCATGGGAAGGGCCATTCACGGTCCAAGAGCGCCTGGGAGCTGTAAACTACCTCATAGCATTTCCCAATTCCTCACTAAAGCCTAAAGTGTACCATGTTAATTCTCTCAAGCCTTTCTATTCCAGAGACTTACAGGTTTGTCAGTTTACAGTCCAGGGAGATGATGCTGAGTGGCCTGACGGTGTCTACTACGACGGGAAAAAAAGACGGTGGCGTGGAAGAGGTGAACCTCTCAACCACCCTGGAACGTCTGCAGCGGCAACAAATCAAGGAGCTGTGCACTAGCTTCGCCCATTGTTCTCAGCCACCCCAGGACGGACTGAACGGGCATACCACTCCATTGATACAGGTAATGCTCACCCAATCAGAACCCCACCCTACCGGGTGTCTCCTCATGCCCAAGCTGCTATAGAACGGGAGATCCAGAACATGCTACAGATGGGTATAATCCGCTCATCTACCAGTGCATGGGCATCTCCAGTGGTTCTGGTACCCAAACCAGATGGGGAAATACGCTTTTGCGTGGACTACCGTAAGCTAAATGCTGTCACTCGTCCGGACAACTATCCAATGCCACGTACCGATGAGCTATTGGAGAAGTTGGGACGTGCCCAGTTCATCTCTACAATAGACTTAACCAAGGGTACTGGCAAGTACCGCTAGATGAACCTGCCAAGGAGAGGTCAGCATTCGTCACCCATGCGGGGGTGTATGAATTCAATGTCCTTCCTTTCGGCCTTCGAAATGCACCCGCCACCTTCCAGAGGCTGGTAGATGGTCTACTAGCTGGACTGGGAGAATTTGCAGTTGCCTACCTCGATGATGTGGCCATTTTTTCAGACTCCTGGCCCGAACACCTACTACACCTGGAAAAGGTCTTTGAGCGCATCAGGCAGGCCGGACTAACTGTTAAGGCCAAAAAAGTGTCAAATAGGCCAAAACAGAGTGACTTACCTGGGGGACCAGGTGGGTCGAGGAACCATAAACCCCCTACAGGCCAAGGTGGATGCTATCCAAAAGTGGCCTGTCCCAAAGTCAAAGAAGCAGGTCCAATCCTTCTTAGGCTTGGCCGGATACTACAGGCGATTTGTACCACACTACAGCCAAATCGCTGCCCCATTGACCGACCTGACCAAAAAGACCCAGCCAAATGCAGTTAAGTGGACTGATGAGTGTCAAAAGGCCTTTACCCAACTTAAGGCAACGCTCATGTCTGACCCTGTGCTCAGGGCCCCGGACTTTGACAAGCCATTCCTAGTAACCACAGATGCATCTGAGCGTGGTATCGGAGCAGTGCTCATGCAGGAAGCAACAGATCACAACTTCCATCCTGTCGTGTTTCTCAGTAAGAAACTGTCTGAGAGGGAAAGTCACTGGTCAGTCAGTGAAAAGGAATGCTATGCCATTGTGTACGCCCTGGAAAAGCTACGCCCATATGTTTGGGGACGGCGGTTCCAACTACAAACTGATCATGCTGCACTAAAGTGGCTTCATACTGCCAAGGGGAACAACAAGAAACTTCTTCGTTGGAGTTTAGCTCTCCAAGATTTTGATTTTGAAATTCAACACATCACAGGAGCTTCTAATAAAGTTGCTGATGCACTCTCCCGTGAGAGTTTCCCAGAATTCAGTAGTTAAAAAGTGTTCTTAAAATGTAGAAGTCTGTTAGTTATATACTTAGTAGTATATGTAAAGGTGCATGTGTTGTAGTAATCTGTTTATTTTAAAGTTCTAGAAGGAAATCGCCGCCAGTGAGCTTCCCCACTGTCTGCCATTTGGGGGGCGTGTCATAAACAGATAGCTAAGGGTTAATGTCTCTTTCACCTGAAGCACCTGACCAGAGGACCAATCAGGAAACCGGATTTTTTTCAACTCTGGGTGGAGGGAAGTTTGTGTCTGAGTCTTTGTTTTCTGTCTGCCTGCTTTCTCTGAGCTTTGGAGAAGTAGTTTCTACTTTCTAGTCTTCTGTTTCTAAGTGTAAGGACAAAGAGATCAGCTAGTAAGTTATATGGTTTCTTTTCTTTGATATTTGCATGAATATAAGTGCTGGAGTGCTTTGATTTGTATTCTTTTTGAATAAGGCTGTTTATTCAATATTCTTTTAAGCAATTGACCCTGTATTGTGTCATCTTAATACAGAGAGACCATTTGTATGTATTTTTCCTTTCTTTTTTATATAAAGCTTTCGTTTAAGACCTGTTGAAGTTTTCTTTACTGGGAAATTTCAGGGAAATTGAGTCTGTACTCACCAGGGAATTGGTGGGGAGGAAGAAAGCAAGGGAGATCTGTGTGTTGGATTTGCTAGCCTGATTTTGCATTCCCTCTGGGGAATAGGAAAGTACTTTTGTTTCCAGGACTGGGAACAGAGAGGGGGGAAGGGAAAAAGGATTATTTCCCTTTGTTGTGAGACTCAAGGGATTTGGGTCTTGGGGTCCCCAGGGAAGGTTTTTTCAGGGGGACCAGAGTGCCCCAAAACACTCTAATTTTTTGGGTGGTGGCAGCAAGTACCAGGTCCAAGCTGGTAACTAAGCTTGGAGGTTTTCATGCTAACCCCCATATTTTGGACGCTAAGGTCCAAATCTGGGACTAAGGTTATGATAGAAGCTAGCACCTTCTTTAGAAAACACCCTCTTTGAGCAGCATTGGGACAACACCCAGAGAAAAGCAGCACAAAGACCAACGGACGCAGACCCAGATTTTGAATCTGGTCTAGATTTGCATAAGAGGGAAGCTGCTATAAATGCGAGGTGTCTTGCAGAAGGACCCCGGATCTCGTCTTGTCACCATCGGACCATTGATTTGGATCGGTAGAAGCCCGGCTCCACCCCTCCCCCATCTAACTCACCTGGCCAGTGCAGTTAAGGGGAGCAACTAGTTGGTAACAACAGCAAGACGGAGTGTGTTTATGTCTGTGTGTGTGCGTGAATGCATGACTGTGATATATATCTCATGTGCATATCATAGAGTATTAATTGATACCTGTATTACTAATAAATGTGGCATTTTGCCTTAATCCCCCTGAAAAGTTCCTGTACAGTACTTTGAGTAAAACAGCGAGGGCCACAATGCTCCAAAGAAAACAGCTGAGGACCGAAACCCCCCGGCCCTGCGGAAACACCCCCCACTCAGGACCTCCCAGCCTGGCGGAAACACCCCGCCCCGTCCTGCAGAAACAAACCCTCCTTCCCAGCGCCGCCCCACCAAAACAGCTGTGGGTCAAAAAGGAAGGTTGGTGGTGGGGAGGTGTTACTTGATGTTAAATCAACCAGGGACTCCCAGCCAAAGAGGTGGCTGGGAGCTCTCAGGGTCAAATTAAAGGGCCTGGGGCTCTGACGACTGGGGGAACCCGGAGCTTTTCAGGGCTGGGGCAGGGATTTAAAGGTCCCAAGAGCTCCTGCTGCTGAGGGGAGCCTGAGCCCTTGAAATCCCAGCCTCACTCCATCCCCTGGAGCTGCTGCCAGGATTCAAGGGCTCTGTGCTGCCTGCAGCCACAGGGATCCCTGAGCCCTTTAAATCTCAGCTGCTGCCGGGATTCAAAGGGCTCTGGGCTGCCCGTGGCGGTGGGGAGCCCTGAGACCTTTAAACCTCAGCTGCGGCCGGGAATCTCTGCGAGCAGCCCAGAGCCCTTTGAATCCCGGCCGTGGCTGGCAGGCCGGCTTTAGGAAGTGCGGGGACCCGCAGGGATGACTGGGGGAAAAAAAAGCCTTTCAGGTTCTTAACAACCGGTTCCCTATAAAAAAGTCTGCCACAGTATGTATTTTTTGTACCAGTAGGGTTACCATACGTCCGTATTTTCCTCCCAGATGGCGATTTAAGAACCAAAAAGCCTGACATGTCCGGGAAAGTACAGATGTATGTTAACCCTACCTAAAAGTTCTTTTTTAAAAAGATGGGTCTGAACTAGAAATGAGCTCTGCCACTCCCTTAGGGTGTGCTAGGGTGCACATGTGTGGGTCCCAGCTGCTCCCTCCCCCATCTCATTGAAGCAGGTGTGCAGGGTTACTTCCCTCGGAACTGCAGGGCACCAGTGAACATGGGGCTGGCTGGAGGTGGGGGAGGGGGAGGATGCGAGAGGTAGGGTCTGGCTGCAGGCTGGGCAAGGGGTGTGGGGCAGGCTGGAGACAAGAGGTGTGGGGTGGGCTGGCTGGCTTCAGGCAGGGCCACAGGGAGGGTGCGGCATGGGTTGGCAGGGCTGGAGACAAAGGAGTGCGGGACTGGCTGGCTTCAGGCAGCGGGGTGTGGCAGGGGTTGGCTGGAGACGGGTTGGTGCAGGGCTGAAGGCAAGGCAGGGGGGTACGGGGTTGGCTGGAGACAGGGCAGGGGGTGCAGGGCTGGTGCGGGCAGGGCAGGCAGTATGGCAGGGGTTGGCTGGAGACAGGGCAGGGGGTGCAGGGCTGGTGCGGGCAGGGCAGGCAGTGTGGCAGAGGCTGGCTGGAGACAGGGAAGGGGGTGCAGGGGCTGGCTGGAGACAGGGGTTTGGTGCAGGGGCTGAAGGCAAGGCGGGGGTGTGGGCTGGCTGGAGATGGCAGGCTGCAGGCAGGAAACTGGTGCAAGCAGGGCAGGAAGGTGCGGGGCTGGTGTGGGCAGGGGTGCAGCAGGGGCTGGCTGGGGACGGGCTGGCTGCAGGCAGCGCAGGGGTGCAGGTACAGGGGGTACAGCCCATCCTCTATGGTGAGTGCCTCCTTCTCCTCCTCCTGCCTCCTCCCCCCTCTCCCCTAGGGTAGCAGCAGCAGCCTGGGGCTTGGGGGCTATTTCAAGGGCCCGGGGGCGCCCCTGCTTCCACTGCCCCAGCTCTGTAAATAGCCGCGGGAACCCTGGGGAAGCGGCGGGGCTCCTGTGGCTATTTAAAGGGCCGGGGCGGTAGAAGCAATGGGAGTCCTAGACTTTTTAAATAGCCCCCAGAGCCCCGCAGCCATACCCAGGGCATCCAGCAGCAGGGCTCTAGTGGCAATTTAAAGGGCCTGGGCTTCCTAGCCCCTGCTGGGAGCCCCAGGCCTTTTAAATTGCCCCCTGGGGAAACTGGGCCACCCTGGTACAAGAGCGCACTGGCTTTTGCTGGTACTGTGGCTTGGTTGCGGGGTCCTCTTAGGAGCGAGGCCGATTCAAGGGAATTGGTTAAATTGGCCTAAAGCCGGCCCTGGTGGCTGGGATTTAAAGAGCTCTGAGCTCCCCGCCCGCCTGCCCAGAGCCCTATAAATCCTGGCCGCGGCTGAGATTTAAAGAGCTCTGGGCTCCCTGCGGCTGCCGGCAGCTCAGAACCTTTTGAATCCCGGCCGCGGCTGAACTTTAAAGGGGTTTGGATTCCCCGCGGCTACGGGCAGCCCAGAGCCCTTTGATTCCCGGCTGCGGGACGCACAGTGAGACTTCACGGGCCGCACGTTGCCCGTGGGCCGTATGTTGTGCAGGCCTGGCATGGAGGGGCAAAATAGGTAAGAAATTTCCGTGGCCTGTCACTAGCAAATAGTAGCCACCATGGATCCTGCCAGAGGTGGCTACATCTTAGCACTGTGGGAAGCAACCCTTCACAGAGACCATTTGTCTTGTGGTTTGGGATACTTCTCAAGACATGCTGCACTCAGAGTGACCCCCTCATCCTGTGCCAGCTGGAGAAAAGAAAAGGGGCCAGCCAACTCTCCCACTACCAGCTGCGAACCACTGATCCCCAAACAGGGGGAGGCCTCCGGCTTTGATGTGTATTAAATATCAGGCTGGTCTCTTTCTTTAGCTAAAAGAGGGAACAAATGATCCTCAAAGGAGAGGGGAAAGACAATCACTGGGAAATTTAATCCCCTGCAACATCCAGAATGGAGAGCGACTCAGGGCAACAGGTTCCCCCGAAGGAAGAAGTTTTTGGGATTTAGAAACATAAGGAACAGCACAAAACTTGAGAGGATTGTTAATTGACATTTGATAATGACACAGAGGGAAAAACCTGAGCTTTCAGATCAGTGTTCAGAAATGAAAGACAAAAGGGTGGAAATCAGAGATTTTGGATCCATTTTGCAAATTATAGAGAGGAAAGTGAAAATCAGAGGGATTTTATATCAGTTGTTGATAGGAGGTAAATCTGAGTGTTTCACATGAATACTTGATAAATGAATAAAGAGGAAATGGGCAACATTTGCAAACATTTTGTGTTCAATAATCTGAGAAAAGGTGTAAATCTGAGATTTTCTTATTATTTTATAATTAGAGACAGGAAAATCTCAGGGCATATTCAATTAGAAATAGACAACTAGAGAGAAGTGGGGCAAATGTTTAGGTTATTTTATTTGAATCTTTGAGATTTGCAAAGAAATTGTGTCACAAACTGCATATTTGATAACATGAGAGGAAAACACCAAGATCTGAGGGGAGAGAGTCACTTTCCTGTCAGGGCCCAGTGCTCCCTCCTCCTCCCCCTCCGGGGTCTCTCACTCACTGGGGGCTCCAGGCGGGGCTGGTGCGGTCAGAGCCTGGGGCTGCCTAGGGGGCAGGTCCCAGCTGGAGAAAGCCCCCCCCCCCGGCCAGGATAGGAATGTGCTACTGGTAGCAGCCTGGGGCTGGACCCTCTCTATGGGGGACACTTGCTCCCCCCTCCCCTTCCTGGCTCTTCCCACGCCCTGTTGCCAGCAGAGAGTGGCCCCCCCAGCCCAGCCCAGAGGTGTCCCTGTCTCAGTCCCCCCGCCAGCCTCTGCCCAGTTCAGAAAGCACTCGGGGGAACCATTTCCCACCTACACAAGGACAAATCACTGCAGGTGAAAATGGGGGAAAACACCCCAAACCTGAGATCTGAACTGGCCATTGGCAAAGGGGAGAGAAAATGGGGCACAATGGAGGGTGAGGGGAACAGGGAACTTCTCAGGGGTTTGAGGAAGAGGGTGCCAGCCTGGATGTTGCTTGTTGCTCTCTAGGGAGAAAGGGGGCAGGACAGGAGAGGAGGGGGGTCTCCACGGAGGGGGCAGTGGTAATTCCGATGGGATCTCCAGCCCTCCCTTTTTTCTCCCCGCTCCTCAGGGGTCACCTACTCTTCTCCCATCGCCCCCCGGCCATGTCCCGGCTGCACAGACATTTTCCATCCATCCCTTTCCCAGGTCTCCCCCCTCCGCAGCCCCTGCCCGACCCCACGCAGGGGCTGCTAGGTGTAATGCATGTTCAGTAGGGATTTCTCCCCTACTAATGCTGGGGTGTCCTTCTCCTATAGGTTAGTCTACTAATGATCTCATCTTGGTGCCATGTGTGTCAGTTCATTGCCATGGGCACTCGTGTGCTTAGACATCTGAGGATGCTCTATAGAAAAGCTCCTTGAGT
Organism: Gopherus flavomarginatus; assembly: GCF_025201925.1. Taxonomy (NCBI): domain Eukaryota; kingdom Metazoa; phylum Chordata; order Testudines; family Testudinidae; genus Gopherus; species Gopherus flavomarginatus. Next base: position 1,287,628 of record NW_026115098.1, read on the forward strand.
GAGGTGATCCACAGGGAGTAGCTCAAAGCTCAAAGTGCCTGGCCGGGGCAGGACATTGGCACAGGCAAGGGCGGGGTGTGGCAGTGACATCACAAAGGCCTTTTTGCAGGACCTCACACTATTGGTCAAAGACTATTGGTGAGCAGGTGGTGACCTCACAGAGAGATCCTGACATCAGTCAGGGGCCAGGGGCTAGGGAAACCTCAGAGACCCCTGTGGCTTTGCTTCAGCAAGTCTCCTTCTCCAGGTCTCTGTCTGAGGACTGAGAGAGTATTCGGGTTCACGGACGTGAGTGCGCCAGGAGAAACCTCTTTCCAGTTTTCTCCTTCCCTTGTAGTGATTTTACTAGAAAACAGCCGTCCCTCTTTAGAAGGTAAGAGCCTCCTGGAGGTGTGAAACCTGTTCAGTCTGATCCATCTGGTGAGAGTTGAATTCTAGGCATGGAAAACATGAGCTTAAGGAGGCAGAATTTTATTCCGTACCTGGGATTTTGTCCCTTAGAATCATGGGGACATTAGGGTTTGTCCTTTGTGTTTCACCTTTTCCTCCATCCACCTGTCCCTCCCTCCTTTCTCTTCATCTCTTCTTTTGTCCTTTCTCCTGTTCCCCTCCCAACACCAGGACGAGTGTGTGCGTGTGTGTTGCGGGGGAGTGCTCTGCAGCTCTCACTGTGGGAGTTCCATCCAAAAATGTGAGGCTGAAATAGTGCTCAGGCAGTCAGGGCTGGATTAACCTTTTGTTGGCCCTGGCACCAAACGTATTTGTGGGCCCCAATATAGTCACTGTGGGCTCCGAGTGTGGGCCTGGTGGGGCAGTGCCATTGGTGCCTTCGTATACCCGGTACTGAACCTCAGAGACATTTTTCATTTTGATCACACACCTCTCCATGACTATATGCATTGCCATACACAGCTCCCTCAGCCCGCGGGTTTTCTTATTGAGGCTGTACACCCATGTGGGTTTACCAGTGTCCACAGTGAGCAGAACTTTCATAGTGACCAAGGAAACTCCCCACAGATTTATCTCATTTTCCTCATTCAGAACCTTTCTCTAGCCATGTCTCCAGTACCCCCCCATGTCATCAGTCACTGCATGTGGTCCTAGTCTCAGCTCAAGTCCTAAAGCCAGCAGACACCTGATCAGTTCTGACAGATCCCTCCCTCAGCCCCCATCCTGCCATGTGAGCAAGCCACCTGCAAACACCATTTCCCCAAAGTGAGGACTTAGCCCTTGGGAATCTGAAGACACCAGCGTCTCTCCCTCTGCTCCCATCTACGTGCTAGTCTGCTACATGGTCACCACCACCCTCTCCCCATACTTGTTTCCTTTCTACTTTGGACATGCTCCCAACCAGCTGGAAGCTCCCTCTGCAAGCCTGACCTGCTCCCGCCTTCCCTGCTCCCCCGACATTCCTTCCTACTGGTGACCTCTGTTCCTTGAGGTTAACTCCAGTGTCTTTAGGTGCTCTAGCTTTATGGCCCCAGGAGTCATACAGCCACTTGTAGTTTCTCTAGCTACAGCCATGGGGCAACTGCCAGAGGCCAGCCTTAGACAGCTGCAGCTACTAGCCGCAGGAGCGGAGGCAATGCCAAGGCTGAGCATGCTTGAACCTTGCAAGGGCAGCACTAGGGACTCTAAATCCTCAGCACTGGCCCTAGGCAGCTGCAGACTCTGGAGTTAGACACTTTCCTCCTCTAGGTTCCCGCATGGTTACAGAACTGCAGTAAAGTGGAACAATTATCAGCTTCTGTGATTGGAAGATGTCTGGATCCATCTAATAAGACCGTCCTACTATAATGAGGAAAGTTGAGGTGCCTTTATTATTCTTTTGTTCCATTCTTTGTTTCTATGGGGAATTTGCCAGTGCAATATCACTGTCTTCCTTTTAAACAAACAAAACTAAAAAAAAAAAGTGTAATGGCTGTTGAAAATAGCAATTCCAGCCCTCGTTAGCACTGTGAAGACCCCATCGTTTGTTGCTCAATTTTCTCCTACTTTTTCTACAGTAAATGACAGTGGATCAGCATATTTGATTTGGGAGAAATGAAGTAACAGCTGCCCAAATTGAGCTAGAGCACTCCTGATTTTGAGGTGTTCAGATCTGGAAGGCAGGGGCTAGATTCCCTTTATGAATATTAGATACATCTGGAAAGGAAAGTCAATTTCTATTTTCATGGCTCAGAAGTGGAAATCCTCCTGTCCTGTATCTGAAGCTGTCCAGGTCCAGTAGAGCCTCCCCTTCCTTACTTACCATTTTACCTTCTGGTGGGATCCACATACCTCCCTTGCCCAGCTTCAGATAGAGAGGGGCCCTGTCCAGTTAGTCCACCCAGTTCCATCTTTGGGGGCTGCCAGGCGAGGTCACACCAGCATCCCTAAGCCTGTCTGGGGAAGTCTTCTGAGGGTGCTACCTGGGCCAAAGCCTTCTACTCTCTGGTCACACCTCTTCCCTATTCATAGGTGGCACCCCCTTCTAGCAGCCAGCCAGCCCCCCAGCCCCAGCAAGCTGCAGCACATGGAGTCTCACAGCTTCCCCCCTCCCTTTCCTGTTGCTCTGGGGATTACTGTGATGGAGTGGGGACTGTCTGTGTGGGGACTGGGAGAGCAGCGGGTGACTTTAGGTGAGGGACAGGACCTAAGCCTGTAACTTTAACTAGGCAGCGGGGTGGGGGTCAGCACCTTTGCCCAGGAAGCTGAATAAAGGAAGGGGCTGGCTGGAGGGAGTTAGTTCAGTTTTGGTTTGGAGCCGGGTTGTTGGAATTCAGGGAATCCCAAACTGGGAACTAAGCTTCCTGAACCCCCAGAAGGACTCGATTGAGGGGTCCTGGTTGTGCTCCTTGCTTTCAAAGACTGTTGGTATGCAAATTTTAACAACAATTTTTGCAATTAACAATTTGACCTATAAAGTTTCTTTTCCTTACTTAAGGAAATGCATTAGACTTTAGTATATCACATTCTCCTGATTTATCTAAACACTTTGTATTCCAAGTTGAACAAAACAAGTATCTGCATTTTAATTTAACCTTTTTGTTTGATTTAAACTAGATTATTTTATAAAAATATTAAACACAAAAATTCCGGCCACAAGACAAACACCACAAGACAGAACATAGAACACAAAACATAATTTCTATTGTGCCAGTAAATGCATGGTACGTTGAATGCTGTTTAGCTGGCATCAGTTTTCTCTGATTATCTGAAAGACAAAAAAACAGAGGTCTACCCCTTCTGGGCAGACAATCATTGCTTAAAATAGACAAATACCCTTGTTGATTTCAGGAAAAACAGAGGAATTATCCCATATTTTATGTGTTTCATAGGCAGCCCAGGTTTCAGTGGCTCCTACCTTATCAGTTAGATAATTTGCATGAATACAGATGCTTTCTGGCTTGCTTTTTACTTTTAACTCTTGCTTTCAAACACTGAAAGAAAACATCACTACTTATAGTGCCCTTACAGCCTAATAAAATTTCATTTACATAGCACTATATACATTCTTCAGCTAATTTAACTAAATTCTAAATGATTGCAATTAACAATTTCTTTGCCTCAATTTATTTACAAACATTTCAAAGACACCAAGAACTTTCCTCTTTAGCATTTTTACAAAGTTCAACTGCTGTTTCCTCCAGCAACTACAGAGTTAACTTCTCACTCTCCCTTAAATCACTTGCTTGTCTCCCAACAGCCACTGTTATCAACTCAAATCACCATTCCAAGTAAGTTCTGGATATTTGAAATCCCCATGCTTACACTTACTTACTCCTTCCTTCCACTACACCCTTGAAGTTTTCCAACCTGTTTTCCAATCTCTCTGTCTGTTGCTTGCCCGCCTGGGCCCGATCCTGCTTTTCTCACTGAACCGTCCCTTCCATAGGCACCAACTTCTTCCACTAACAGTTTAGCTAGGAGGGTGGGCTTCTCAACTAGCCCCCCACCCCTCCTGGTCTCTTCCCTTAAACATTCTTACTCACAAGACTACCCGAGTCCTCCTTCATGAGGATTGCCACCTAGACGAAGACACATGGCCCATTGGGCAAAGGCCATTTATTTAACATATAATTTGAAGGACTACTCTTAGAGGGTTTACCCAGAGACTCATTCATCTGTTTGACACTTAAACAGAAAAGAGAATTACACAGAGAGCAGAGGGAATTACAGTCTAAGCCAGACTTTCCCACTTCTATACACTGACCGCTACAGGGGACAGGACAGAAGGATCTCAATTTAACCTCAGAGCTGTCTCGCACACATGGCTTCCACTCCGAGGAATTACGAACAAGAGGTTCAGTTCCACCCACACTCCTAACATCCAAATGAACAGAGAAAAAAAACAACAACAGTAACTGGTTAAATAGAACAGAACCAGAACCAAATAGTGTTTTCTTTATCCTATTAGGACTCACTTTTACTCATGCAGTTCTCAGCATATAACACCAACAGTACCAAGCAAAGCAAACACAAAATAACAAGGGTAAAACAAATAGATGGTGTAAATTCTGCAGGGCTCCCCCCTTCTTAATTGCTCACCAAACTGTGACAAATTTCTGTTACCAATCTATCCCTCATGTCAGATGATCAGGCTGACACTACAGGATCGTTGGGGGAAGATAAAGAAAACACACCATATAACTGAATTTTAAAGCTTCATTAATAAAATAATAAAACAACAACGGAGAGTGTTGGGAACGCTCTCACATCACTCAGGAAAATATTAATGCCCCAAGCCCGAAGCTCCTTTCATACTTACACACGTACGTCCAGACTGGCCACTTCTGTGTATAATGTTCAGAGGAGGGGGAGAGGTGGAAGGGAGATTATCCTGTATACAGCTTGTCCAGAATTTCCAACATGCTTCTGCTCTTGGGAGGGCTGTTCTTTTACACCCTGGAATCTCCTGCGGCGTCTCTTTCAGAGATTCCAGTCCAGGTCGGCTGCCTGTGGCTTCTTTGGTGTCACCAAGACACACCGACTCCAGGGTCACAAAGGCACACTGTTGGATCTTACTGGACAGTTAAGCTTTGCAAATGTAATTTCAGTTCTGTAACTTGTATTTCCTTTGCTTCGCCTCTGTCTATATTTTTTCCTTCACAGCCAGCTGGGGCCGAAAGCAGCCCCTCCCTGCACCAAGCACAGTCCGCGCCGATTCCTGACCCTGAACGCAGAGCACCCCCCTCCTTCCATCCCGGGGCCAAGATGATTTTTAAATTAACCCGTTCCTTATGTCTTTTTCTTTCTTTTTCTCTTTCCCATTAAACATTCTAGTAGCAATGCTAACTACTTCAGACAAACTTTTCCCTGCGTACCATCTGGATGCTTTCTAAATCTTTTTGCAATATCCTTTGCACATTGTGACATGAAAACCATTTTAACCATCTCCTTTCCATGATCAGTTTTCAGGATTTAAATTCCCATGCTTTTTAACTTCACAAATCAGTCGAGCACAAAAGTCAGAGAGGTGCTTATCTGGATGCTGAACACAAGCCGTCACCTTGCTCCAATTTGGAGTAGCCTCCCCTGCATCTCTAATACCATTCAAAACAGCTTTTAAAAATCCATCCAACTTTGTCTTTTGAGCTGGATTATTGGGATTCCAGTTAGGGTCAGTAATTAGCCAAGGTGCATTCAAATGAGCTGCAGATTTTTCTTTTACTTTTTGTCTTTCATCTTCTGTCATGAGAGTATCTAATAACTGATTTACATTTGCCCAACGTGGGCACATGAGTGAAAAAGATTGTGCAGAACATTCTTTCCACTGCCTCAGGATTGTCTCATAAGTGAGGCATAGTGCACTGCCAGTTAAACAAATTTGAAGTTGCAAACAGGGTATGGGTAAAACCATCTCATGTTCCCCAGCAACCAGTAGAAACCAGATAAGTTCTCAATGAGGCTTGTAATATCAGAGGTGTCTCAGAAACATTCTCTCTCATGGAGTTAAGTAACCTAGTGGGGGTCCACAAGGGCAAGGACAAGGGCTGCTGTAATATTGGGGTGTTTGAAAAGCAGTCCCTGGCCAAGTTTGCAAAAGGCTGGCTGGAGGCTGCACAGAGGGGGTGAGGCTGCCTGATTCCTCTGAAGATGAGGGAACATCACTCTGAGCTCCCCCTTGATTCTCCTCTGTCCCTGAACTGTCCCTAACCTGCTTTTGAATCCTTGCACTCCATCAGACGGGGAAGAACAGGAACAAAATTGTCCTCCTCCCGGTGCGGCTCTGGTGCATATGGTGGGTGATTTTTTTACAAGAGCTCTCCATGCAAACAGCTTCAAATGCTACCCATCCCTCCATGGGTTTATAATTATACCATACAAACAAGTAATCCATTTGTCTCGGCCTAAGATCAACCAAAATATCCCTTAAGGAGTTCCTCCTATCTGTGGAAAAGGTTTCACCCACCGGCCAGTCTCTAGTTGGGACAAATGAAAGGTAAATGATGGCCATTGGATCCAACACAGATTTCTCATCTTAAATTTAACTAGATCAGCTGTCTCAGAAATCTCTTTCCAATCTCTAAGTATCAGAGACAACGGGGCATCCCCCGGGCACTTACTGCCAACTTGTCTCATTTTAATGAAGGGACTCTAACCCCTCTTCATGAAGGGACTCTAACCCCTCCTCACCGGGTCGAGGTAAAGAGACTCTAACCCCCACCTCCCCGCGTCGAGCGCTCGCTTACCTCTCCAGGGGCTTGAACACCTGGACTGAAACTCAAACCCAGGCTGGGACTCTAACCCAGACAACTTGGATCCTGTGCAAACCTGGACTGGGACTCTAACCCAGACCTAAGTAGTCAGGGACTCTAACCCCGACAACCTGGACCCTACTCAATGGGTAGGTGGACGTTGCTGGATTTCCAAGAGTTTCAGCTGGTTCACAGAACACGCCTTATCGCCAACGCAGAGATCAGATCACCAGGCAAGGCTCCTCTAAACTGGAGGATGCGCGCTGCGTTGCCTCAGGTCCGATCCCCCGCGGAGAGTCAGACGGGTCCCGGCGGAGTCGCCAAGGATGTCAGGGACTCTAACCCAGATGGCAAAGTTTCGCTGTCTGACCGCGAGAGAGACAGGCAACACCAGCAAGGTCCGATCAAAAGCTCTTTATTGACAAGTGCACGCATCAATAGAGAGCAGCTCGTCTCCTGAGAGAACCAGCCTGCTCTCTACATCTTAGTACAAGCCTATATAGACAGTTCCGTAGCGTCATAAATTATTCACTGGAGCAACCCACCCCCTTCTTCTAACAACTAGAAACTAGACACCTTTAGTATACATGCATGCCTAAAGTTAGAAATGTAGGGGAGTTAAAAACAAACAAAGAACAAAACCAGGGAGCGAAAACAAGGAGGCTGGGAAACTAGGACTCTTATCAGTTCTTCGAAGAAGCTGCCCGAACAAAGCACATCTGGTACTATGCCAGGAATGCAGCTTCTCTCTTATCTCACTTTTTCCCAGCGCTTGTGAGACATGCTGCTGCTTCTCAGTGTTTTCCACTCAGGGATTACCCACAAACCTCTGTTAGCCTGACTTTGGTCAGGTTGGCATACCTGGTTTTGTCTGCTATATCTTTATTCAGGCCTAACAATTATAATGTCACAGTCTCGGTGAATTGACTGCTGCAGCTCCCCGTAGACTCTGCCTGCGCCTCTCACCGAGCTGGAGTACAGCAGGCGAGGGGAGAGCACTCAATGTATTGCATCTACACTAGACGCGATATATCAACCCCCGCTGGATCGATCGCTGCCCACCGATTCGGCAGGTGGTATAGACATACCCCGAGTATCTGGTGATCGGAGCTGGACCCCCGAGGGGGACACATTGAAGGAACTCAGGGGTTAAGGTGCCTCTATTGTCAACTGTCAGGGCTGCTGTGGCTCAGAGGAGGGTGCTTGACTGCCTGGCAGGCTTAGGCGCCGCAAGCCTTGGAGGTGGGAGAAGTAAAGCGGCCACGGCATGCTCGGGGTGCTCGTGCTTGGAGCAGGGGTGAGCTCGGGCGACGGGGGTGCCGCAGGGCAGAGCAGGAGAGTTGCCAGAAGAGGGGAGCCTCAGGGTGGAGGGGGGAGCTGCCACGGGTGGGGCTCCTCAGGGCAGGGGTGCGGGGGAGAGGGTGCAAGGTGGAAGTTTCGCCTAGGGCATGAAACTTCCTTGCACCGGCCCTGCCCGCAGCCAGCCCTGCACCCCCTGCCCTGCCCTGCCGGCAGTCAGCCTCTGTCTCCAGCCAGCCCTGCACCTTCTGCTTTGCCTGCACCAGCCGCATCCTCCCTGCCCTGTCTCCAGCCAACCCCTGATGCACCCCCCTGCCTGAAGCCAGCCAGCCACGCAGCCCTTGCCCTGCCTGAAGCCAGACCCTACCTCCAGCCAACCCCACATCCACTGGTGCCCTGCACTTCCCAGGGCAGTAACCCTGCACATCTGCTTCAATGAGGGGGGCAGGGAGCAGCTGGGACCCACACATGTGCACACCCTAGGGTGACCTAGACAGCAAGTGTGAAAAATCGGGACCGGCGTGGGGGGTAATAGGATCCTAGATAAGACCCCAAAATTCAGACTGTCCCTATAAAATTGGGACATCTGGTCACCACAGCACACCCCCAGGACTCCTGAGTTCCATTGCTGGGTTTCCTATTGGTTCCTCTGCTGGTTGTTTTCCTTTTTCTGGGGACTTTGGGCAAGTTGCTCCCCACTCTCGGGCTCTGTCCCCAGCAGTCAAATGGGGATTCATACCTTCCCGCTATTGGAAAGTGCTGGGAGAATCCCCCAGCAAAAGCTGCTCTGACAGTGCTAAGCAGCATCTGACCATTCAAGGTCGGAGCTCACTGCCCAGGAGGAGTGCTTGGCTCTGGGGTTTCACTTCAGCCCAGGTGTAGAGCAGAGAGCCCTAACCATGGAGTTTGGCTCAAGAAGACCAAGTCTCCAATTTGTTAAAGGTGTTTTGAATTTCAATCCTGTGCTCCAAAGTGCTTGGTGTCAGTTGTAAACTTTAGGAGCATGCTCTCCACTCCATTTTCCAAATCATTCATGAAAATATAGAATAGTACCTGACACCGGACTGATTCCCTGCCAGACCCACTAGGTTCACCCTCCCCGTTGGGCAGCTAAACATGGAGAAGGGCTCCTGGAGTCTTGGCTTTCAACCAGCTCTGCACCCACATTACACTGATTGCAGCTGGACTACATTTCCCTCGTTTGCTTCTGAGAATGTCCTATGGGACTGTGTCGAAAGCCTTAGTAACACCAAGCTAGATCCCATCTATTGTTTACTCACCTCTACCAGGCCCAGAACCCTGCCAAAGAAGGAAAGAGGATTGGTTTGGAATGATTTGTTCTTGACAATTCCACGCTCACTAGTCATAAGAACCAAATCATCCTGTAGGTGCTGCTGACAAACTAAGTGTTTAAGAATGTATTGCAGGATCTCTCCAGCTACGGCAGTCAGGCTAGCTAGTCTGTAAGTCCCAGAGGTCTTTTTGTTCCCCTTTGAAAGATAGGTCCTGTCTTGTTCATGGATGGGAAGATGTTCTTTTTCAGGGGTCTCAGACGAGAACTGGGGCACAACACCTGGTTTGTTAAGGCCACAAAACGGAGGCAGGAACCTCTTCTCTGCTGCTGGCAAAGAACCACAGGTACCTAAAAGATAGGGACTCACATCTTTGAATGGGCTTTAAAAAGGCAGTGGTTAATAAGTTTGGCCCCTATCATTTCTTGTTTCCACAGACTAGACATTTTAGCAAACTTTAGAATTCCTTGGTGCTAAACACTGTGAAACTCCCCTTTCTCCTTCACAGAGGGCTTTAATACCCCTTATCTCACTTGGGCTCTAAACTGCCCATAGTTCGAGAACTGTTCCTGTTCCGATTGGACAGATGGGAGAAGGGAAGTGACCTACCCAAGGCCTACACAACAAGGCGATGGCAGAGCTAGAAAGAGAAGCAACCAGTTCTGACTCCTGTTCTAACAGATGAAAACACCCCAGAGCCCAGGAATCGAGATGGTGGGAAAATTTCATTCAAACCGTTTCTGTCCGAAAATCCCATTTAGACTAAACCAGTTTGTTTCTCAAAATCATAACAAGTGGGATGAAAGATCTTTGCAAAAATATTTTGTTGCAAAACAAAAGCATCTCCTCTTTGTCAGAGTGTGTTAAATTGTCTCCTCGCACACAAAGAGGAGACACTTACATCTCAACCATTAGATAAGATGCTTCAATCTGAGCTAAGTCGTTGCTACTATTAACAATTTCAAAATAAAAAAATACAAATAAAATAGACGATTTCAGCTAATCTATTATGTCATAATCTGGGAAACTTCATATTATGCACTACTTCTAGTGACACTCCCAAATGGATCCGCATCCTTCACCCACCATGAGGTAGGTAAGAGCGGATCATTATTATCCCTACTTGAAAGAGGGAGAAACTCAGGCTGAGAAAGGAGAATTGACTTGTCTTAGGTCACACAGCCCGTCAGAGGCAGTGTTGGGAATAGGACCGAAGAGCCCTGATTTTCAAACAAACCATCGGATCTTGAATTTCAGACATTGAATGACCTGAATACTGTGCTCTCAGATGAGCCCCAGACCAACAACAGTGACAGTAATTATTCAGCAAGTATTTGAGGAGAACTGCAATATTAGAGGGAATCATCAACTGCTCAGAGACAATTAATGCAGAGAAGCAGCAATATTAATCAAAGATAGAACTGGTTCTGACTTATTTACTTGATCTTAAAAGAGAACAACAAGGACCTGAGTCTCCTCCCTGTCAATATCCCCCTGCTCAACCAATCAGGGTAGAGACGGAGGACGGGAGGCTGAGGGTTCTCACCAGAGAGCCCAAAGGATGGCCCAGGTCACCGGTGGGGATCACTGCCCGAGCACTATTTCAGTCCCACATTTTTGGGTGGACCTTCCATAGTGGGAGCTGCAGAGGACTTCCCTGCAACACACACACACACACACCTCCGTCCTGTTGTTGGGAAGGGAACAGGAGAAAGGACAAAAGAAGCAAGAGAAGAAGAGGAGGGAGGGATGGAGGAAGAGGTGAAACAAAATGGACAAACCCTAATGTCCCCAGCGATTCTAAGGGACAAAATCCCAGGTGCGCAATAAAATTCTGCCTCCTTAAGCTGGTGTTTTCCATGCCTAGAATTCACTTGTCACCAGATAGATCAGACTGAACAGGTTTCAAACCTCCAGGAGGCTCTTACCTTCTAAACAGGGACGGCTGTTTTCTAGTAAAATCACTACAAGGGAAGGAGGAAACTCGAAAGAGTTTCCTCCTGGCGCTCACGTCCATGACCCCAAATAATCTCTCAGTCCTCAAAGAGAGACCTGGAGAAGGAAACGTGCTGAAGCAAAGCCACAGAGGTCTCTGAGGTTTCCCTGGCCCCTCGCCCCTGTCCTGCCTGGCTGATGTCAGCATCTCTCTGTGAGGTCACCACCTCCTCATCACCTTTTACCAATAGTCTGATGTCCTGCAAAAGGCCTTTGTGATGTCACTGCCACACCCCTCCCTTGCTGGGCTAATGTCCTGCCCCTGGCCAGGCACTTTGGAGGTTTGAGCTACTCCCTGTGGATCACCCCACTCAAGGAGCGTTCGTTCTAGGCAGCAAGCCGGCTAGACAGGAAAACATCAGACGCTGCTCCCAATGCTACACTCAGTTTTTCAGAAATTAGTCGACTTCATGGTCAGAAGACACCATTAGAGCATCTAACCTGTATATCACAGGCCTCCTGTATGACATAACAGCTACTTTGGGGGCAAACACATTCCAGAAAGGCATCTAGTCTTCATTAAATGACATCAGGAGATGGTGAATCCACCACTTTCCTTGGTAGCTTGCTCCTGTGGTGAATCATCCTCGCTGTTGACTATTGTGCCTCAGTTGTAATATGAATTTGTCTCTTTTCACTTTCCAGCCATTGGGTCTTGTTATGCCTTTCTCTGCTCCATTCAAGAGCCCGTAAATACTCAATCTTTTCTCTCCATTAAGGCCCTTCAACATTTCAATGAAATCACCTTTCAATTTTCTTTTGATAAGCTAAACAGGTCGAGCTCTTTCAATAGCTCACTGGAAGGCATTTTTCTCCAGCCCTCAGAACATTTGGTGGCTCTTTGCTGCCCTAGCTCCAATTTCACAACATCTTTTTCAAATGAGGATACCAGAACTGGAGGCAGTATAAAGGTTGTATAAAGGTAAAATTAAATAGGTTGCAGAGGAGTTTTTTTTTAATTTCGGCTTTTGTTGCTAAAAATTTTGTCTCTCTGCAGTGAGAAAAAACACTCCCCGAATGCCAAAATTTGAGCCATGAAAAGCGGCAGCGTGAACAGCGCATCATAACTGGAGCTGTGCTCCGGTGACAAACCTCCTGCCCCTCATTGGAGGTAGTTTGGCTTTGTTGCCGGGGAAGCTCTCTCTCAGCGATAAGGATGGCCACACAGCGCACCTTACAATGGCATGGTTAGAGTGGCACAGCTGCACCGTGGTAAGGTGCGCGGTGTAGACACAGCCTCAGAGCTGGGGAAAGCCGACAGGCGCTGAGGAGCACAGGGTTCAGACAGAGACATCCGTTAGGAGAGGAACTATTCACAGGGATTCTCTATAGCCTAGTAAGGTGGAGAGGATGGAAGATGACAATGTACAGATAGGTTCTGATGAGAAACAGTGAAATGAAAGAGTCTCCCTCAATTACATCATGTAATAGCAGACAGCTAAAATGGGACACATTTTAGAAGTGCTTAAATACAAAGGCTAAACGTCTAAGTACTAAGACTGGTGAATTTGAGTGCCTGGTATTGAGTGACGATATTGATAGAATAGGCATCACAGAAACCCTTGCACCCCCTCCTGCACCCACATGGGGAGACTGACCTGTGAGCATGGAGCAGCTGGCATTGCTGCCCCCCACTCCTCCCTGGAACGCTGCTCATCTGGGCACTCCTAGGGGCTGTGGGATGTGGGGGCAAAAAGTGAGATCATCCGAGCTCCCTGCATCCAGGTCACTTTCCTCAGCCGGGCTGCATAGCGGGAGGGCAGAGAGCAGCAGCTTCTGATGCTCCCCTCACAGCACAGCCCAAGTGGGAAAAGTGACCAGGACGCATGGAGCACATAGGGTTGCTCCTTACTCCCCTCAAACCTCTATGGACCCATGGAGGAGTATTGGGGCAGGGGAGAGCAGTGAGCACCTTTGCACTGCCACACGGTGCCCTTTGACCCCTGGAGCCCTGGGCGGCTATCGGGGGGCACCACCCCTAAGGCCGGCCAGGCTCCCCAGAACGAGCAGCAGAAAACACAGAGACTGGCCACACACTGAGCAGTGGTAGCCTGGGCGGCTCGTAATGGAGGCTCAGGGGGGAGGGGTGTCATAACATTTTTTTCCCAGATTTGGACCTTAGCGTCCAAAATATGGGTGTTAGCATGAAAACCTCCAAGCTTAGTTACCAGCTTGGACCTGGTAAAGCTGCCACCAGCCAGGGATTTATACAGTGCCTGGCTCGCTGTGGTCTCCCCAAAACCTTCCCCGGGGGACCCCCAGACTCAGATGCCTTGAGTCTCACAACAAAGGGGAATAAACCATTTCCCTTCCCCCTCCTCCCCTCCAGGTGTTCCCTCCCTGGGTTCCTGGAGAGATATACAGAAGCAAGCTCCGTGAATCTAAACAGAGGGACTCCCGCCTCCCTGTTTCCAGTCCTGGAAATAGAAGTACCAAGATAGCTAATCTCTCTTCCCCCCTTACCCAGAGGGTATGCAAAGTCAGGCTAGTAAATCTAACACAACGAGATTTTCCCCCTGACTTCTTCCTCCCACCAATTCCCTGGTGAGCTGCAGACTCAATTCCCTGGAGTCCCCACTAAAGAAAAAATCCAACAGGTCTTAAAAAGAAAGCTTTATATAAAAAGAAAGAAAAGGACATAAAAATGGTCTCTCTGTATTAAGGTGACAAATACAGGGTTATTTGCTTAAAAGAAAAAAAATGAATAAACAGCCTTATCCAAAAAGAATACAATTTAAACATTCCAGCAACTACACACATGTACATACAAAAAAAACCAATATAAACTTATTGTCTTATTATCTTTGTACTTACAACTTGGAAACAGAAGATTAGAAAGGCAGGAGATAGAAAAATCACTCTCATAGTCGAGACGCCACAGACACAAGACAAAGAACAAAGAACTCACACACAAACTTCCCTCCACCCAGATTTGAAAAAGTCTTGTTTCCTGATTGGTCCTCTGGTCAGGTGTTTTAGGTTACTGGTGTTACCCCTTTATAGGTAAAAGAACATTAACCCTTAGCTATCTGTTTATGACAAGGGGGCTCAGCCTCCCCAAACCTTGCACTGCCAAGGGGACAGTGGGGCCCATGATCAGGGGCCCTGGCCAAGTTAGGTCCCCCTGGAGAAGTCTCCCCTATGTCAGCCCCAGGGCTGAAGGAGCTCCCACTCCCTGCTACAGCCCGGGGGCTGCAGCAGGGGCACAGAGCTTCTCTGGTCTCAGGGCCACAGCGGGCAGGGGTAAAGGAGTGATAGGGTGGGGCTGGTGGGGGAAGGGGTGGAACAGAAGTGACAGTGGATGGGGCCATAGGTGGAAGGGGGTAGAGCCACAGACAGAAGGTAGGGGCATGGTTCTGGTGCTGGGGCCCCCACACTTGTTCTCCCTTTCCCGGGGGTTTGGCATCACTAGCCCCGGCTTAGCGAGTAGGGTTCAGTGGTCCCCATAATGTGGGGTGCGACTCCTAGGGGGACACAGAGGAACATTCATGGGGGCACCTCAGGACCTGAGCCAGCCCACATAGAGGGCAGGGAGGGAGCACCACTCTGCCACAGCTCTTCCCCAAACCCACCCTCAGCCTGAGACTCTGGCTCCCAGCCCGGCGTCGACCCCTTTACCCCTGTCCGCACCCCCTCACCCCAGCAAGCAACAGCCCCACTCCTCCCAGCCCCGGTTCTTGACCGTGGCTTCCGAGGGGCCACAGCCATGGCTAAGAGGGCACAATGTGAAATGTTTGGGGACCACTGGTTTAGGGTGACATCCTCAATCACTTCTCTGCAGTCCAATAAAAGCTATTCCTCACTCAACTACCCCATCCATCAGGACGGACTAGGTATGTTCTGCTGCCCTTCACTCATACAGGAAGGAGAATAACATTTCATTCCACTCAATCCTAAAGTCATTTGTAACCCAAGACCATCCCAAACTGGTCATTTTGGGGAAGCGGCACCATCATGCTGCATAGCTAGGCAGAGTAGGTGTGTCTATGCAAACACGGTCTGTTCCTGAAGTCTTTCCCCAGCTCCTCACTAGGTGAGAGAGGGGAGCTCATTCAGACCCTGCTTTCGCTTAGTATTTAAAAACTCCTTAGTGTCCCTATCTCTGCCAGCCTTAGATTTCTCCTCCTGTCCGTTTTTTTGACAGCTCACATGAGGTGACCGAGTGGTTAAGGTGATGGACTGCTACCCCATTATGCTCTGCCTGCATGGGTTCAAATCCCATTCTCATCAGAGGCATTTAGTCTTCACCCTCCTTTATAGACAACCATCTCCCCCTTTGGTACAATAACAGATCAAACAATGTTGCTTGTGTTACCCAAAATTGGGTCAGTTAGTAAGCTTAGAGAGGACTAATAATGTCCCTCCCCCCCCAGAGTTTGGCAGAAAGCAGCACGTTTATTAGCTTGATAGCTAAGCTCAAAAGAAGGGATGGGAGAGGGTGTCACACTCATACTCACGCTCCCAGGACAGGCCTGGCAGTGGAGATGTCAGGATCCTTTAAGGTAAGTGTCCCACAGCGCAGTGATGGATGGTGCGATGAAGATCAGTCTCCCTGAGGTGCAATAGAATGTAACACAGCGAACCACTGGCCAGATGGGCCGGGTGAAGGGCATTCACTGGAGGTACAAAGGAGAGTGGGAAAGCCACTTCACAGGCATTCAAAGCGGGAAAGGACACAAGCTGGGGGAGTTTAACAGACCTTTTGAGCATACAGGTTATACAGAGCATACAGATCACTGCTGCTTCTACAACATGATAAGTTCTCAAGCAGCATGTTTCTTACTTTGCCCATCTGTCAATTTTGATGATTATTGATGGAAATATTTTGCCATTGGGTTGTGTGTTTACACAGAAATTGACATTTACTAACAAATACACAATCCTTCCAAGCCTGCCTAGTCTGCAGTTGATGGGTTTAGAGGGACACATTCACTCTTCCAGGTCCCCATTCCAGGCCTGTGCTCTCCAGGTTGTCTACTTCCCGCACTGCTGGGATCCTTCCCTCATCTCCCCCCAAACCACTGCCCCACCCCCACTTCCGGGGTCCCCTCCCTACACTGTCTAACTCCACTGCTGGCAGGATCCCTTCCTGTTCCTTTCATTTCCTGCCTCCACTCTGGGCTAAAGCTCTGCACTCTTCCCACACCAGAAGTTGAACCCAGGCCACCTGGGTGAAAACCAGGAATCCTGACCACTAGCCCATATGGGACTATTGTTGCATCTGACTAAGTGGGTATTCACCCACGACAGCTCATGCTCCAATACGTCTGTTAGTCTATAAGGTGCCACCGGATTCTTGGCTGCTATTATTACTACAACTCAGGCCTTGGCTACACTGGAAAGTTACAGTGCAGGTGGCGGCTTTACAGCGCTGTAACTTACTCCCCGTCCACACTGGCAAGGCACATACAGCGCTGTATCTCCCTGGCTACAGTGCTGCATGTGCTCCACCTCGACCAGAGGAATAAAGAGAACAGAGCTGGTGATGCAGCGCTGGGGTGCCAGTGTAAACAGTGATTAATCTTACTACGCTGTCACTGACCTCCGGAACCTTCCCATAATGCTTTTAAGTAGAGATAACGCTCTTTGTTTTGGTGTGATGCCTCTGTTTGCTTTGTTCTGAGCTGAAGGCTCCCGGAGCTGCTTATCTAAAAACCAAACACAGTTACTGTTTGCAGTGAATGAGCAGAGGACGGGGGATCCCTTTGGAACACCCACAGCTGGTGTTTGCTTGAGGAGAGAAGCAGCCGGGTGGGCACGGGGGGGGGGGTCTGTTTTGGATCAGCGGCTTATCTGGTCTGTGAGAAAAAAAACAAAGGCGGCTATTTGCATTTAGTGAATGAGAGAGGGGTGGGGGAGGAGGCTTGAACTTGCCAGGCAGGGAGCTGACACAGTGTCAGCTCCAAAAATCCACTCGCTCTGTCTCCCCCACGCTCCGTGTCACACTCCACCCCACCCTCCTCTTTTGAAAAGCACATTGCAGCCACTTGAATGCTGGGATAGCTGCCCATAATGCACCACTCCCAACAGCGCTGCAAATGTGGCCGTGACAGAGTGCTGGTAGCTGTCAGTGTGTCCACACTGCAGCGCTTTCCCTAAACAGCTGTAGGAAGACAGCTTTAACTCCCAGCGCTGGACAGCTGCAAGTGTAGCCAAACCCTCTCTAAGCCGACCCCTTATGAGAACAGCAGGGACTAGCATGACTAGATGTCCCGATTTTTGGGTCTTTTTCTTATATAGGTGCCTATTAACCCCACCCCCATCCCAATTTTTCACATTTGCTGTTGGATCACCCTAGCTGGGGTTGCACACAGGGCTGCATTAACCTTCAGGTGCTGAGGTTTCCCTCTCTCCATTCCCAGAGCCTGTGATCAGGAAACAGACATCAGGGCTCCCAGGTGCTGCACAGACCATGACTGAGATCAGACCCCATATTATGCAAGGTGCTGTACAAACCCTGGGCAACACTGAGACACCCAGGAGGTTCCCCTCAATTTCTCTTGAGCCTCTGCTGCCCAACTTCTTCTGAATCCCTCTGGCTCACCCCCCCCCCAAAAAAACCCACCTTTCCAAACAGTCCTTCTTTCCTTGCCCCTGATTCTGGTTTCACACCCTGGGACCATCTCCTCTCTTTGTCTCTCCTCCTCCAGGTGAAGCAGAGATGGAGGCAACTTCAGCCACTGGAGTCAGCCTCAGTGAGCACTGCATCCGGCCCCGGGGGAGGGGGGGGTGTTTGCAGACACAGGAAGGGAGCAGGGGGTGCTGGGAAGAAGGCGGCAGGAGAACAAAGCTCAGAGACCCAACATGGGTAAATTCCAGGGGGCGGGGCTCTGAGACATCCCAGGTGCGGGCAGCTCCTGGGGGCGGGGCTCTGGCTCAGCTCAGGGGCGGGGCAACTCCTCGGGGCGGGGCTCCAGCACAGAGCGGGGGCGGAGCAGCTCCTGGGGGCGGGGCTCTGGCACAGGCCATGGGCAGGGCAGCTCCTGGGGGCGGGGCTCTGGCACATTGTGACGCAGAGCCCGGGCTGAACAGCTGCTTCCTGGTTCTCCACGTGCTGCCAGCAGCGCTTGAGCTGCCCGAGCCGCAGCGGAGCCGCTGTTCTCAGTTGCAGCCAGGATCTGCCCCCAGCCCTGCTGGGATCCAGGTGGGGACAAAGACTGGGGCCCGGGGGTTCCCCTTGGTGTGGCTGGCGGGGGCGGGAGGGGAGAAGCCGGAGCTGCAGGCGGGGGAAGGGCGGTGGGATATTGTGACCCGGAGCCCCCGGGGAATGAGAGGCGCTGGGGGGCAGGAAAGTGACTCTGCCCCAGGGAGCCTGGGAGAAGCCTTGAAGGCGCCTCGGCCCCAGTGGAGTTGCAGGAGGATCCGTCCGCCCGCCCCGCTGGGATGGGGGGGCCGGGGCCCGGCCGTCGTGTGGGGGAGGGGAGGGGAGGGGCAGACCCCGGGCCAGGCGGGGGGGGGCGGTGTATTAAATCCCTCCCCATAGCAATGTGCTACTCCCGGGCACTGCGCATGCCCAGTAACAGCCGCTGAAGCTGCTGCCCTTCCCCCTGCCCGGACCAGCCGTAACGTTCCGCCGGGCGCTGGGGGCGGGGCTGGAGCGGGGCGGGGAAGTAACAGGGAGCGTGGGAGGGGCGGGCGCAGAGCAGGAAATTGATGGGCGGGGGGGGGTCAGGCAGCTGGAGGCAGGGTTCGTGGGGGGCTAAAGGGCACAATCCGGGCTGGGGGGAGGAGCAGGAGTTGAGCTCAGGGGGAGGCGCTGGCAGAGCCCCCCCTTTGGTGTGAGGGCGGAGGTGTCGAGGGGGGAGGAGAAGCCGGAGTTGCAGGTGGGGGAGGTCACTGGGGTGGGGGTGTAGATCTGTCTCTGTGCAGCCAGGACATTCCCGGGGTGGGAGGGAGGTGAGTTAACTGGATCCTGTCCCAGTTTTTGCCACTTCCTCCCACACACACATTCTCTCAAGATTTCCCCTTTTCTCTCTCATTATCACACGTGGCTATAAAATCCAGGGAGATTCTCCTCCCCCCCCCAATGATCAGCTCTCTAATTGCCTCTGATTTTCCCTTTTCTCTCCATACTTCTCAAATGTCAATTTAAAATCTCTCCGATGGGGGGTGGATTTTCCCACCCATTTTATCTGCAGCGATTTGTCCTTGCTTGGGTGGGAAATTGTTGCCCTCGGTCATTCCCCAGAACATGGCTCGCACTGGAGTGCGATGGGATGAGGTTCCCATTCTCTGCCAGGGCAGGGAGGGAAGGGAGGAGCACATCCCCCATGGAGACTGCCCAGACCCCATTTCCCAATTCCCCTGCGGCCCCCTTCCATTGTCCAGGGAGCCTTCCAGCTCCCCACCCCGCCCTTAAATCAGCTCCTCAAAGGGCTCTGAGCTGCTCACGTGAATGGTTGCCCGGTGGCCGGGGGGGACCATCACATTCTGTTTATGTATTGGACAGTCATATAAAATCCAGTCCAACAGTCCCCCTTTTCCACTAGTTATTTAATAGCAACATCAAATCCCCTCCGATCTTGGTGGTTTTCTCTCATGTTGTCAAATGTTGTTTGTGACAGGGTTCTCTCTGCGTGTCTCAAAGATTGATATAAAATACCCCAAACATTTGCCCCACTTCTCTCTAGTTGTGTTATTTCTAATTGAATATGATGGGCTGTTTCCCAATGTGCTAAGATGCAGCCGCCTCTGGGGTGGATCCATGGTGGCCATTATTTGCTAGTGACAGCCCGTGGATCTTTCTTGCCCTCCAGGCCTTCCATTCTCCTGTTAAAGAAGCACTCCCCAGGCTCCCTCTGCCTGTGTGACTGGCCAGCAGGAGGTGGTGTTAACTTTCTAGACACTTCTCACACTCTGTGAGGTAACACTTGCAGGGGCAGGGAAGGTGTCTGTGTGGGGAGATTGCAGCTGAAGGGGCATTGTGGTAGGGGGAGGCCTCTGGGTGGCTGGGCAGGGGGTACCCTAGTCAGGTTGGTGGGTTGTGGAGATTTGGGTTTTTCGGGGGTGGTGGTTCTGATGTGCCCATCCCTGAGGCTATGGGTCCTGGAGGTGGGTATCGCTGGGGGCCTGGTGGCTGCAGAACAGTGGGGGTGGGTGTCTCTTGGGGAGGCGGGACAGAGGGTTAGAGGGAGCCTGGTTCTGTGCCAGGGGCTCTGTCTGTGCTTCCCCCGCTGGTTCCTGGTTTTGTTGCCATGCCCAGTGCACAGAGCTGGGGGAGGGGATCCCTGGCACTAGGTGAGGGCATGCCAGGGAAGCAGAGTGATGGGTCGCACTGTAAAGCATCAGGGGGTCACACTGGGCAGAGGAGGGGGTCCCAGGCAAATGTCAGGGTAGATCGTTCTGGAGGGTGGGGAAGTTCCTAGGCAGGCAGTGAGGGATTGAGTTCCCAGTGGGGGGGGGGTCCCTTGAGGGGGTCCCTGGCTGCTGGGGGCTCTTGGTGGGGGGAACCCTTTGGGATTCCCAACCTGGCAATCATGGTGTGGTGGGGGTTCTCTGGCCGGTGGGGCTTTGAGGGGTATCTGGGGTCCCTGGCCATGGACTCTGGGGGCTGCGTCCCAGGGAATATCTGATGGGATCCTGGCTTGGGGGTGTCTGGGGCCCCTGGCTGGGGGGTCTGGGCTCTGGGTACTAGGGGGTGTCTGGGGGCTGCTGCTAACCATGATCCTTCTCTCTGGTCAACTTGTACCAGAGTCCTGGCTCCTAGTCACCAGGTCACCAAGTCCATTCCCCAGTCACGTGCCCTGTCACTGTGATAACTTTCTGTCCACTTAGCAAACGCTGTTAGTGTGAATTCACATAATTTACTTTTCTCCTCTTTTGAAAACTGCAGGAACTTTCGGTTCCGTTTGGAAAATTTTTGCCCCCAGTCCTTGTCCTAGATCTGCGGGGGTGAGGGAGGTGGGAAGGGAGTCAGCACTGCCACACGATGGTCTTTTCCACAGCGTTCTGAACTCATTCTTTCTGAAATCCGGTGTCATTGAGACCCTTGTTAATCCAGAGTCACTGTATGGAAAGACAAGGAGTGATTCCAGATGGACAGTGGGTCAAATGAGATCAGCCATTCTCCCTGTGAGGAGGGGCTCCCATTAGCTGCTCTCCCCAGAGAGCTAAAGGAGGGAAGCTGCTCATACACTCCGTCCCTCTCTGCTCAGGATATTGGGGTTCAGCTTCCTGGGTCAGATGCTGCAGCCTCCATTGTGATCTGGGAGACCAGGCTTGGCAGCTGCTGCTCCCCCAGGGGGGCTCTGTGCTGGGAAGTGACCTTAATTAAAGCTTCTTCTCTGCCCGGCCCAGGGGATGACTTTCTGCAGCTGGTCCTAGCCCCCTAGGGCAGTCCTGGGCCCTGTTACTACTAAATTCTGAGCCAGAGTCTCCAGGTAACTGAAAGACCTCAGGGAATGTCCTAGGGTCTGGCAAGAAAGTGACTCTGCACAAACAACACCACCTCATTTCTCCTCCCATTAGCGGTTGCCAGGAGGAAATCCAACCATGGGAGAGCAAAGCCCCCAGGAATGGGACTGTCCCAGCCAGAGGGGCAGGGAGAGAGGACAGGGGAAGGAGAGGCTGAAAGGGGGAGTGGGAGAAATGAATGTGGGGGAGAGATTTCCAGCTCTCTAGTCCACCCAGACACATGTATTGCTGCATCCTGGGGCAGAACCACTTTCCAGTGAACAAAACAAGGATCAGACAGAGCAAAAGCCAGTTCCTGACTCCATATTCCCCCTGCTGGGGTGTGGCTGCCGTGGGGTCAGAGTCTGAGGGAATCCCCCACAGTGACTCCTTTGGTTCTGCTCTTTTCTAGCCTTGTGTTCAGAGAAGGGGTGAGGGGAGAGAGAAGGGAGGTTAAAAATGTGTCTGTGGACTTAGCCTGGCAGGAGGGGCCAGGTCTAAATTGTAATAAACAGATTGAGCATTTCCCAGCATGACAGAATCTAGGGTGTCTGTCTGCAGGGAAAGGGCCTGGGGGAATTGTGATGTGAAATTAACTAAAACCGGTTCTGAAACGCCCACAACTGCCCTTCTCCCCCAGACAGGCTGCAGAATGTTTTGCTCCAGCTCATCCCAGCCTGGCGTGGGACAGGGAAGAGAAATGGCTGCAGTGGAGTCAGTCCAGGTAGACATTATCGGGGGGTTGCTGGTGGGTTCCTGCTGGAGGAAAGGGAGAGCAAATACACCAGAGGTGGGAAGGTTTGCAGAGTCTGGTTTGGAGGTTGGAGCGGGGCAGGAAATTCACAGTGTGGGGAAAGGAGGAGGCCAGGGTGTGGCAGACCTGCTGGGAGTTATTTACTAAGTGGCCTAGATTCTAGGAAGAGACCCAGGAGGTTTGGAGGTGGAAATGCCCTAATTTGTGAAGAGAGAAAATAACCTACCTACATGGAGCTAGTCAAACTGACCGGACTCCTAGTGCTGGAGCCTGACCTCATTAACCATCAGCTGCTGTGAGATATAAAGGGGACACCCATGAGTCAGGCTTATTGGAGCTGCCTCTCCCTTCATATCCCACTCCTCACAATGAGGAGGGTGTTGGGCATCCTACCAGCGAGCTCTCCCTGGACCCTGCTAGGGGCTCCATCTCCTGTATCAGTCAGTGGCTAGTAGGGGGGTGATGGATATGCTGGGAGAGATAAGGGGCTCTCTCTTCATCCCCTCACCCTGGCATTTGCTGGATACTCTGAGCCAGGTCGAGGTGGGACTCTCCTGACTATGATCCACCCAGAGCTTCCATTTGATTCACTCTTCTCTGCCACAAATAGTGGGGCTGTGAGTGGGGCAGCAAGTCCTTAGTTTTGGACTCTTACTCTTTCAGGGGCTGGTGACCTTCAAGGAGATGGCTATGTATTTCACCAGGGAAGAGTGGGCTCTGCTGGACCCCACTCAGAGAGCCCTCTACTGGGATGTCATGCAGGAGAACTATGAGACTGTGACCTCGCTGGGTAAGGGTTCCTGTCCCTTCTGTTCTTGGAAGGGGAAATGAAGAGTGAAGGTTCACGCCACCCCCACAATGCCATCTGTACCCTGTCCTGTTTCAGCACCACCCCAATAGGCCAGTGACACACATAATACCAGAGACCCTCCTCTCCTGCAGAACACTTTGGGAACAGAGCACAGGAGCCGTATTGCACAGTGCCAAATATCTCCTGTTTTCTCTAGTGAAACTGGGGGTTAGGTCTGGCATAACTGTCCCATACCCCTAATCATTTTTCTTGCCCTTTTCTGAACCTTTTCCAATTCCAATATTTCTATTTTTGAGATGGGGTGACATGTGCATGCAATATTCAACATGTGGGTGTATCATGGATTTATTTGCTGTTTTTACAAATATGATCTATGAGATATTCTGTCATATCTATCACTTTCTTAATTATTTCCTACATTGTTCACTTTTTTTCACTGCTGCTGCACATTGAGTGGATGTTTTCAGAGAACTATCCACAGTGACTCCAAGATCACTCTCTTGAGTGGAAACAACTAATTTAGACCCCATCATTTTGTATGTATAGTTGGGATTGTGTTTTCCAATGGGCTGCACTATGTGCTATCCTGTCATCTAGTACTGCTAAGATCCTGGATTCAGTAATATCCCTGCCCTTCCTGTTCCTTTTCTCCACCGAACCCCGCCAGCCCATACTTCCTGTTCCCAGCTTCCCCAGGATTCTCGCACTGTCTCTGAACCTCTCTGTCAGCAAGAAGCAGTGCCAGGGACACTTGCCCTCTGTCTGGAGTCTTCGATTTCTGGGACATGGATTTACTTTCTCTGTGTTGTAAGAGGCTCTGTCATAATGAGTGTCTGTGATGTTACCCAGAGTACAATCTGGACTGTTAAATAGCTGTACCTCAGTCCTCCAGCATGGGGTGCCTTTTCCATTGTTTTCCCGCGAGAACAGCCCCTCTTGGCCAATTAACACACAGTCTCCAGCATGTAACTCACTCCCAGCTACACAGTATTGAGTGCTGCTAGACAGCCACTCATGAATTACACCTCAGGAGAAAACCAGCAAATTCTCAAGTGCCCAACTTTCCCCCAGAAATGTGCATCTTGCACTGTCCAGCACGCTACTGAACGATCCAAGCTCATATGAAGTCTGTCATTTCATCAGCGGAAAATGACATGCACCAGCTTGTTATCCCAAACAGAGTTTCCAACACACTTCAATCCACACATACTGGTTAGATGAACAATAAACCAAGCTTGTTAACTACCAAAAACTAAAACTAGGCCCAGTCCATGAAAGGGGCACTCCCAGGAGAGACTGTACAAAGGCTGGAACATGAAACACCTTTGTAAACCTGAGACAGCTGCCTTGGGGACAATGACAGGGAGAATCCCCCAGAGTGACTCCTTTGTTTCTGCTCTTCTCTGGCCTCCGATTGTTCCTTCCAACGTGGAGTACTTTGCACTTGTCTCTACTGAATTTGATCCTATTTACTTCAGATCATTTCTCCCGTTTGTCCAGATCATTTTGAATTTTAATCCAATCCTCCAAAGCACTTACAACCCCACCCAGCTTGGTGTTGTCCGCAAACTTGATACGTGTAAGAGAGAGACTGTTAATGGGAGGGTTTCCCCATGTGTCAGAGGGTTACACCCTGGTGGGAGGGGGCTAGGCCTGTACTGGAATAAGGTCACTCTGTGCTTCACAGTGTGCTAGAACCTAGAATGTGCATTAGCAGGGGAAAAGCTGGGGGGAATCCGCTTGTGGAATGGACAAAAGCCTAGTCTGAATTCTCACACCTTGCCCTTTTCACCCCGGCAGGCCAGAGAATAACATCCATGTTTCGCTGCAGATCATCTCGTCCTCCCAGGGGCAAGGAAATGGCTGCAATGGAGGTGGCTCAGGTAAGAGATTATCAGGGTGGCGGGCTCTGCTTGGAGGTTGAGGAGCAGTAAATGCATAAGAGGGTGGGAATTGCTAGAGGTGGTGGGAAGCAGGAAATATCTCGGGTGGAGAAAGGGAGGGGACAGCATGTGACAAACCTGCTGAGACTTGTGTAGTGTAGGGCGTGATGGGTTGTCACCCCCAGGAGGCAGTTTGTGGAGCTTCTGGGAACTGCTGTGTCCTCTAACCCTCACGCTGGGCTGGCCCTTCTCACACTGCTTTGCTGGAGATTTCGCCAGCCTTTCCAGGGCCTGTTATCACCCAACACAACAGCAGGTGGCGCCATGCAGCCAACTAAGCTACCTGAGTGCGTTACCTAAGCCACTCAAGGACAGATAGAAGACAAGAGCCAATTTCCCACTCCCCAACCTTGCACACTTGCTGTAGTATAAATCCAGAATGATACCATCTTATAGTGCACAGGGATCTCTATAATACAAGCTCATTAATGTAGTTCCCCTTCCCCTCGATATGGGACAGATGTGCACAACAAGCTGAGATTTTCCCCAGACACTTCACTCAAAATACGCTGGTTAAGATAAAGCATCAAACAAGTTTATTAACTGCAGAAAGATAGATTAAGTGATTATAAGTGATCACAAACAGATCAAAGCAGATTATTTAGCAAATAACCAAAACTCAGACTAAGCCTAACATACTAGATGGATAGAATTTGAATTAGCAATTTCTCACCCTGACTGATGGTACAAGCAGTCCCCCAAGTTTCCATACACAAGCTAGAAATCTCTTGATCCTGGGAGCAGCACTTCCCCCACATCCGTTTTTGTTTCTCAGGTGTTTCCAGAAGTTCTCTTGTGTGGAGAATGAGGCCAAGAGATGATGTCACACCCCACCTTATGTAGCTTTTCCATATGGTGGGAACCTTTTGTTCCAAACTCAGTTCCTAGTCCAGTTTGTGGAAAAATACAGGTACTAAAATGGAGTTTAGTGTCATGTGGTCTGGTCACAGGCCCTGCTGAGTCATAGTAGCCATGACTCATAGGCTGGCTGAAACATTCACAGGAAGGCTAAGCTCTTCCACAGTCCATTGTCTTTGTTGAGCCATCCATCACAGACTTTCAACAACCACAGCGGGTGCTCACTGAGACAGAGAGAGAGATGCCAAAATAGTGATATCCAGTGCCAGCAGACATCAAACTATCAGAAATTCTGTGAACAGAGAAGACCCTGCTAGTGGAAAATGGCTTCTGAGGTATCATTAGAAAACGCATAACCTACTGAATATTATCCTCCTGTTAAAATGTGTAGTAACACTGTATGTAAAATTGTGAGATTTTACAGTATGATATTACTGAAAAAGTTACAGTTCTGGGGAACACCCACAGACCAGTTCCTCAGAGACAGCAAGGCAAACAGCTGGTCAAACAGCCATTCTCCTGCAGGGGGAAGGTGTGAAGACACTAAGGGCTGGTCTACACTACGGGGGGAAATCGATCTTAGATACGCAAATTCAGCTACGTGAATAACGTAACTGAAGTCAAATATCTAAGATCGGATTACTCACCCATCCTCACCGCGCGGGATCGATGTCCGCGGCTCCCCCTGTCAAATCAGCAACTCCGTTGGGGTTGGTGTTGTTCCGGAATCGATATAAGCGCGCTCGGGGATCGATATATGGTGTCTAGATGAGACGCCATATATCGATCCCTGAGCAATCGATTTTAACCCGCCGATACAGTGGGTAGTCTAGATGTAGCCTTACATTCCATCACAGGGACCTATTGAGGCTGTTGTGGAAAACGACCACAGGATTAATATTTGAATCAGCTCAGCCTGAGGCTCTTTTCTTGGTTACAAGCACGCAGGGGGCGACAGCTATTGGAATACTGTTCCTGAGCTAAAAATCACACAAGCCTTTTACAGTTTAAAACCACAAACAATGACACATACGTTGCACGTTAATTTCCTTATTTGGAATATATTGCAAAATATGATGCAGGTCAAAAGCAAGCTGAACAATCAGTTTTCCATATTTGGCCTTTCCTGTTATTTTTATTACACCTGGTGATATGGGAGCAAGACTCTCCATGTCTCAAGAAATGTCACTACCAACCTAGGCCATTTTCACATGCTGGGGTGCAATCCAGATCGGCGAGGAGTTGTGTCATCTGTAATCCTGGGTGAGATTCAGTGTTCTGCTGCTGGAGCTCCCCTGTCTGGATACTCCCAGCCAGCGTTCAAGGACGCACTGAGTGTCTGTATGATAAGTAACCCTGGACTGGCAGCTCTGACTCCAGCCGCCTGCTTGTTACACCCCAAGCACATTCTGGTTTGGGTAGAGAAGGCTCAGGGTTTGAGAGAAGGCTGGGGGTAGGAAGCTTCTGTTCATTATGCTGGACCTAACCCCAGTTTTACTTGAGTAAAGAGATATTTGACATTGTGTGATGCTGCTCCTGTGCTCTGTTCCCAAAGTGTTCTGCAGCAGAGGAGGGTCTCTGGTAGTATGTATGTTACTGGCCTATTGGGGTGATGCTGAAACAGGACAGGGTACAGATGGCATTGTGGGGGTGGCATGAACCTTCACTCTTCATTTCCCCTTCCAAGAACAGAAGGGACAGGAATCCTTACCCAGCAAGACCATCGTCTCATAGTTCCCCTGCATGACATCTCTGTAGAGGGCTCTCTGAGTGGGGTCCAGCAGAGTCCCCTCTTCCCTGGAGAAATACACAGCCACCTCCTCGAAGGTCACCGGCCCCTGAAAGAGCAGGAGTCCAATACTCAGTACCTGCTGACCCACTCACAACCCCACTATTCACGGAACAGCAGCACCAGGGAAATGGAAGCTCCGGGAGGCACATGTTAACAGAGTCCCACCCCACCTTGCTTACAGCAGCCAGGAGGCATCAGAGGGTAGAAAGAGAGAACCTTTGTGTCTCCCATCTGACAGACAGAAGCAGGGTCTTCACATTTATCACATAGCTACTAGCCAGAGCTTAATATAGGAGATGGGGCTGTCTCTGGACCCTGATAGTGGCTCCCTGGTAGGAATCCAAGCACTCTCCAAATAAAATATATGGAAGAAAGGGGAAGTCAATCATAAAGAATAGAAGTTAGAAGGTCAGAATTGTAGTGCCCATTAACAAAGGTTTAGAGAAAATAGAGCCTATCAAACTAACGGGATATCCTTATTGGATGAGATCAAAAGTTTGGTTGCAGCTAATAGTATTGATGTAATATACCTAAACTTCCGTAAGGGACATGACTTGATTAGCACAATATTTTTACTAAAAAAAACTAGAATGATACAAAATAAACACGGCATACATTAAATAGATTAAAAACTCTGATAGTAAATGGGGAACCATGATCGAGTGGATTTCTTTCTAGCAGGTTCCTGCAGGGATTGGTTCTTGGCCCTGTGCTATTTAACATTCTTATCCATGACTTAGAAGAGAGTACAAAATCATCACTGATAAAGTTTACAGTTGCCACAAAGATTGGGGTTGGTGGTAATTAATGAAATGTCAGTAGATTCAGGCTCCATCGCTGAGAGTCTGGGAAGTTGTCCCAGCCCTGGCTGGAGGGTTATTTCCTGTTCCACAAAGAGGGGAAGTTCCATTCCCAACTCCTGTGCCTTGAAATTAGGACCTATCTGACACTACACCCCCATATTCATCATAGTGGTATGATTATAATATGATTAGGACATAATTATGATCTATTTTGTAGAAGATGCATCATGTGTGGTGTCACTGGAAAAGTTCTGATTTGCTGAATATGATTATCCTATTTGTGTGCACATATCATGTTCGTATCTGAAGTTATGGATATTGACTCTGTATCTGTATTTCAAATGTGCTTACTCTGGGTAACACCCACAATGAGCCTTTCAGGTACAACAATGAAGAAGCCAGACAGTGCTGATGGCTCAACAAAGACAATGGACTGTGGAAGAGCTTAGCCTTCCTGTGAATGTTTCAGCCAGCCTATGAGTCATGGCTACTATGACTCAGCAGGGCCTGTGACCAGACCACATGACACTAAACTCCATTTTAGTACCTGTATTTTTCCACAAACTGGACTAGGAACTGAGTTTGGAACAAAAGGTTCCCACCATATGGAAAAGCTACATAAGGTGGGGTGTGACATCATCTCTTGGCCTCATTCTCCACACAAGAGAACTTCTGGAAACACCTGAGAAACAAAAACGGATGTGGGGGAAGTGCTGCTCCCAGGATCAAGAGATTTCTAGCTTGTGTATGGAAACTTGGGGGACTGCTTGTACCATCAGTCAGGGTGAGAAATTGCTAATTCAAATTCTATCCATCTAGTATGTTAGGCTTAGTCTGAGTTTTGGTTATTTGCTAAATAATCTGCTTTGATCTGTTTGTTATCACTTATAATCACTTAATCTATCTTTCTGCAGTTAATAAACTTGTTTGATGCTTTATCTTAACCAGCGTATTTTGAGTGAAGTGTCTGGGGAAAATCTCAGCTTGTTGTGCACATCTGTCCCATATCGAGGGGAAGGGGAACTACATTAATGAGCTTGTATTATAGAGATCCCTGTGCACTATAAGATGGTATCATTCTGGATTTATACTACAGCAAGTGTGCAAGGTTGGGGAGTGGGAAATTGGCTCTTGTCTTCTATCTGTCCTTGAGTGGCTTAGGTAACGCACTCAGGTAGCTTAGTTGGCTGCATGGCGCCACCTGCTGTTGTGTTGGGTGATAACAGGCCCTGGAGAGGCTGGCGAAATCTCCAGCAAAGCAGTGTGAGAAGGGCCAGCCCAGCGTGAGGGTTAGAGGACACAGCAGTTCCCAGAAGCTCCACAAACTGCCTCCTGGGGGTGACAACCCATCACGCCCTACACTACACAAGTCTCAGCAGGTTTGTCACATGCTGTCCCCTCCCTTTCTCCACCCGAGATATTTCCTGCTTCCCACCACCTCTAGCAATTCCCACCCTCTTATGCATTTACTGCTCCTCAACCTCCAAGCAGAGCCCGCCACCCTGATAATCTCTTACCTGAGCCAGCTCCATTGCAGCCATTTCCTTGCCCCTGGGAGGACGAGATGATCTGCAGCGAAACATGGATGTTATTCTCTGGCCTGCCGGGGTGAAAAGGGCAAGGTGTGAGAATTCAGACTAGGCTTTTGTCCATTCCACAAGCCGATTCCCCCCAGCTTTTCCCCTGCTAATGCACATTCTAGGTTCTAGCACACTGTGAAGCACAGAGTGACCTTATTCCAGTACAGGCCTAGCCCCCTCCCACCAGGGTGTAACCCTCTGACACATGGGGAAACCCTCCCAGTAACAGTCTCTCTCTTACACGTATCAAGTTTGCGGACAACACCAAGCTGGGAGGGGTTGTAAGTGCTTTGGAGGATTGGATTAAAATTCAAAATGATCTGGACAAACGGGAGAAATGATCTGAAGTAAATAGGATCAAATTCAGTAGAGACAAGTGCAAAGTACTCCACGTTGGAAGGAACAATCGGAGGCCAGAGAAGAGCAGAAACAAAGGAGTCACTTTGGGGGATTCTCCCTGTCATTGTCCCCAAGGCAGCTGTCTCAGGTTTACAAAGGTGTTTCATGTTCCAGCCTTTGTACAGTCTCTCCTGGGAGTGCCCCTTTCATGGACTGGGCCTAGTTTTAGTTTTTGGTAGTTAACAAGCTTGGTTTATTGTTCATCTAACCAGTATGTGTGGATTGAAGTGTGTTGGAAACTCTGTTTGGGATAACAAGCTGGTGCATGTCATTTTCCGCTGATGAAATGACAGACTTCATATGAGCTTGGGTCGTTCAGTAGCGTGCTGGACAGTGCAAGATGCACATTTCTAGGGGAAAGTTGGGCACTTGAGAATTTGCTGGTTTTCTCCTGAGGTGTAATTCATGAGTGGCTGTCTAGCAGCACTCAATACTGTGTAGCTGGGAGTGAGTTACATGCTGGAGACTGTGTGTTAATTGGCCAAGAGGGGCTGTTCTCGCTGGAAAACAGTGGAAAAGGCACCCCATGCTGGAGGACTGAGGTACAGCTATTTAGCAGTCCAGATTGTACTCTGGGTAACATCACAGACACTCATTATGACAGAGCCTCTTACAACACAGAGAAAGTAAATCCATGTCCCAGAAATCGAAGACTCCAGACAGAGGGCAAGTGTCCCTGGCACTGCTTCTTGCTGACAGAGAGGTTCAGAGACAGTGCGAGAATCCTGGGGAAGCTGGGAACAGGAAGCATGGGCTGGCGGGGTTCGGTGGAGAAAGGGAACAGGAAGGGCAGGGATATTACTGAATCCAGGATCTTAGCAGTACTAGATGACAGGATAGCACATAGTGCAGCCCATTGGAAAACACAATCCCAACTATACATATAAAATGATGGGGTCTAAATTAGTTGTTTCCACTCAAGAGAGTGATCTTGGAGTCACTGTGGATAGTTCTCTGAAAACATCCACTCAATGTGCAGCAGCAGTGAAAAAAAGTGAACAATGTAGGAAATAATTAAGAAAGTGATAGATATGACAGAATATCTCATAGATCATATTTGTAAAAACAGCAAATAAATCCATGATACACCCACATCTTGAATACTGCATGCACATGTCACCCCGTCTCAAAAATAGAAATATTGGAATTGGAAAAGGTTCAGAAAAGGGCAAGAAAAATGATTAGGGGTATGGGACAGTTATGCCAGACCTAACCCCCAGTTTCACTTGAGCAAACAGGAGATATTTGACACTGTGCAATACGGCTCCTGTGCTCTGTTCCCAAAGTGTTCTGCAGCAGAGGAGGGTCTCTGGTATTATGTGTGTCACTGGCCTATTGGGGTGATGCTGAAACAGGACAGGGTACAGATGGCATTGTGGGGGTGGCGTGAACCTTCACTCTTCATTTCCCCTTCCAAGAACAGAAGGGACAGGAACCCTTACCCAGCGAGGTCACAGTCTCATAGTTCTCCTGCATGACATCCCAGTAGAGGGCTCTCTGAGTGGGGTCCAGCAGAGCCCACTCTTCCCTGGTGAAATACATAGCCATCTCCTTGAAGGTCACCAGCCCCTGAAAGAGTAAGAGTCCAACACTAAGGACTTGCTGCCCCACTCACAGCCCCACTATTTGTGGCAGAGAAGAGTGAATCAAATGGAAGCTCTGGGTGGATCATAGTCAGGAGAGTCCCACCTCGACCTGGCTCAGAGTACCAGCAAATGCCAGGGTGAGGGGATGAAGAGAGAGCCCCTTATCTCTCCTAGCATATCCATCACCCCCCTACTAGCCACTGACTGATACAGGAGATGGAGCCCCTAGCAGGGTCCAGGGAGAGCTCGCTGGTAGGATGCCCAACACCCTCCTCATTGTGAGGAGCGGGATATGAAGGGAGAGGCAGCTCCAATAAGCCTGACTCATGGGTGTCCCCTTTATATCTCACAGCAGCTGATGGTTAGTGAGGTCAGGCTCCAGCACTAGGAGTCTGGTCAGTTTGACTAGCTCCATGTAGGTGGGTTATTTTCTCTCTTCACAAATTAGGGCATTTCCACCTCCAAACCTCCTGGGTCTGTTCCTAGAATCTAGGCCACTTAGTAAATAACTCCCAGCAGGTCTGCCACACCCTGGCCTCCTCCTTTCCCCACACTGTGAATTTCCTGCCCCGCTCCAACCTCCAAACCAGACTCTGCAAACCTTCCCACCTCTGGTGTATTTGCTCTCCCTTTCCTCCAGCAGGAACCCACCAGCAACCCCCCGATAATCTCTACCTGGACTGACTCCACTGCAGCCATTTCTCTTCCCTGTCCCACGCCAGGCTGGGATGAGCTGGAGCAAAACATTCTGCAGCCTGTCTGGGGGAGAAGGGCAGTTGTGGGCGTTTCAGAACCGGTTTTAGTTAATTTCACATCACAATTCCCCCAGGCCCTTTCCCTGCAGACAGACACCCTAGATTCTGTCATGCTGGGAAATGCTCAATCTGTTTATTACAATTTAGACCTGGCCCCTCCTGCCAGGCTAAGTCCACAGACACATTTTTAACCTCCCTTCTCTCTCCCCTCACCCCTTCTCTGAACACAAGGCTAGAAAAGAGCAGAACCAAAGGAGTCACTGTGGGGGATTCCCTCAGACACTGACCCCATGGCAGCCACACCCCAGCAGGGGGAATATGGAGTCAGGAACTGGCTTTTGCTCTGTCTGATCCTTGTTTTGTTCACTGGAAAGTGGTTCTGCCCCAGGATGCAGAAATATATGTGTCTGGGTGGACTAGAGAGCTGGAAATCTCTCCCCCACATTCATTTCTCCCACTGCCCCTTTCAGTCTCTCCTTCCCCTGTCCTCTCTCCCTGCCCCTCTGGCTGGGACAGTCCCATTCCTGGGGGCTTTGCTCTCCCATGGCTGGATTTCCTCCTGGCAACCGCTAATGGGAGGAGAAATGAGGTGGTGGTGTTTGTGCAGTCACTTTCTTGCCAGACCCTAGGACATTCCCTGAGGTCTTTCAGTTACCTGGAGACTCTGGCTCAGAATTTAGTAGTAACAGGGCCCAGGACTGCCCTAGGGGGCTAGGATCAGCTGCAGAAAGTCATCCCCTGGGCCGGGCAGAGAAGAAGCTTTAATTAAGGTCACTTCCCAGCACAGAGCCCCACTGGGGGAGCAGCAGCTGCCAAGCCTGGTCTCCCAGATCACAATGGAGGCTGCAGCATCTGACCCAGGAAGCTGAACCCCAATATCCTGAGCAGAGAGGGACGGAGTGTATGAGCAGCTTCCCTCCTTTAGCTCTCTGGGGAGAGCAGCTAATGGGAGCCCCTCCTCACAGGGAGAATGGCTGATCTCATTTGACCCACTGTCCATCTGGAATCACTCCTTGTCTTTCCATACAGTGACTCTGGATTAACAACGGTCTCAATGACACCGGATTTCAGAAAGAATGAGTTCAGAACGCTGTGGAAAAGACCATCGTGTGGCAGTGCTGACTCCCTTCCCACCTCCCTCACCCCCGCAGATCTAGGACAAGGACTGGGGGCAAAAATTTTCCAAACGGAACCGAAAGTTCCTGCAGTTTTCAAAAGAGGAGAAAAGTAAATTCTGTGAATTCACACTAACAGTGTTTGCTAAGTGGACAGAAAGTTATCACAGTGACAGGGCACATGACTGGGGAATGGACTTGGTGACCTGGTGACCAGGAGCCAGGACTCTGGTACAAGTTGACCAGAGAGAAGGATTATGGTTAGCAGCAGCCCCCAGACACCCCCTAGTACCCAGAGCCCAGACCCCCCAGCCAGGGGCCCCAGACACCCCCCAGCCAGGATCCCATCAGATATTCCCTGGGATGCAGCCCCAGAGTCCCTGGCCAGGGACCCCAGATACCCCTCAAAGCCCCACCGGCCAGAGAACCCCCACCACACCATGATTGCCAGGTTGGGAATCCCAAAGGGTTCCCCCCACCAAGAGCCCCCAGCAGCCAGGGACCCCCTCAAGGGACCCACCCCCACACTGGGAACTCAGTCCCTCACTGCCTGCCTAGGAACTTCCCCACCCTCCAGAACGATCTACCCTGACATTTGCCTGGGACCCCCTCCTCTGCCCAGTGTGACCCCCTGATGCTTTACAGTGCGACCCATCACTCTGCTTCCCTGGCATGCCCTCACCTAGTGCCAGGGATCCCCTCCCCCAGCTCTGTGCACTGGGCATGGCAACAAAACCAGGAACCAGCGGGGGAAGCACAGACAGAGCCCATGGCACAGAACCAGGCTCCCTCTAACCCTCTGTCCCGCCTCCCCAAGAGACACCCACCCCCACTGTTCTGCAGCCACCAGGCCCAAAGCGATACCCACCTCCAGGACCCATAGCCTCAGGGATGGGCACATCAGAACCACCACCCCCGAAAACCCCAAACCTCCACAACCCACCAACCTGACTAGGGTACCCCCTGCCCAGCCACCCAGAGGCCTCCCCCTACCACAATGCCCCTTCAGCTGCAATCTCCCCACACAGACACCTTCCCTGCCCCTGCAAGTGTTACCTCACAGAGTGTGAGAAGTGGCTAGAAAGTTAACACCACCTCCTGCTGGCCAGTCACACAGGCAGAGGGAGCCTGGGGAGTGCTTCTTTAACAGGAGAATGGAAGGCCTGGAGGGCAAGAAAGATCCACGGGCTGTCACTAGCAAATAATGGCCACCATGGATCCACCCCAGAGGCGGCTGCATCTTAGCACATTGGGAAACAACCCATCATATTCAATTAGAAATAAAACAACTAGAGAGAAGTGGGGCAAATGTTTGGGGTATTTTATATCAATCTTTGAGACATGCAGAGAGAACCCTGTCACAAACGACATTTGATAACATGAGAGAAAACCACCAAGATCGGAGGGGATTTGATGTTGCTATTAAATAACTAGTGGAAAAGGGGGACTGTTGGACTGGATTTTATATGACTGTCCAATACATAAACAGAATGTGATGGTCCCCCCCGGCCACGGGGCAACCATTCACGTGAGCAGCTCAGAGCCCTTTGAGGAGCTGATTTAAGGGCGCGGGGGGGAGCTGGAAGGCTCCCTGGACAATGGAAGGGGGCCGCAGGGGAATTGGGAAATGGGGTCTGGGCAGTCTCCATAGGGGATGTGCTCCTCCCTTCCCTTCCCTGCCCTGGTAGAGAACGGGAACCTCATCCCATCCCACTCCAGTGGGAGCCATGTTCTGGGGAATGACCCAGGGCAACAATTTCCCACCCAAACAAGGACAAATCGCTGCAGATAAAATGGGTGGGAAAATCCACCCCCCATCAGAGAGATTTTAAATTGGCATTTGAGAAGTATGGAGAGAAAAGGGAAAATCAGAGGCAATTAGAGAGCTGATCTTTGGGGGGGGGGGGAGGAGGAGAATCTCCCTGGATTTTATAGCCACGTGTGATAATGAGAGAGAAAAGGGGAAATCTTCAGAGAATGTGTGTGTGGGAGGAAGTGGCAAAAACAGGGACAGGATCCAGTTAACTCACCTCCCTCCCACCCCGGGAATGTCCTGGCTGCACAGAGACAGATCTACACCCCCCACCCCAGTGACCTCCCCCCCCTGCAACTCCGGCTTCTCCTCCCCCCTCGACACCTCCGCCCTCACACCAAAGGGGGGGGCTCTGCCAGCGCCTCACCCTGAGCTCAACTCCTGCTCCTCCCCCCAGCCCGGATTGTGCCCTTTAGCCCCCCACGAACCCTGCCTCCAGCTGCCTGACCCCCCCTGCCCATCAATTTCCTGCTCTGCGCCCGCCCCTCCCACGCTCCCTGTTACTCCCCCGCCCCGCTCCAGCCCCGCCCCCAGCGGAACGTTACTGCTGGTCCGGGCAGAGGGAAGGGCAGCGGCTTCAGCGGCTGTTACTGGGCATGCGCAGTGCCCGGGAGTAGCACATTGCTATGGGGAGGGATTTAATATACCGCCCACCCCCGCCTGGCCAGGGGTCTGCCCCTCCCCCCCCCACACGACGGCCTGGCCCCGGCCCCCCCATCCTAGCAGGGCGGGCGGACGGATCCTCCTGCAGCTCCACTGGGGCCGAGGCGCCTTCAAGGCTTCTCCCAGGCTCCCTGGGGCAGAGTCACTTTCCTGCCCCCCAGTGCCTCTCATTCCCCAGGGGTCACAATGTCCCACCGCCCTTCCCCCGCCTGCAGCTCCGGCTTCTCCCCTCCCGCCCCCGCCAGCCACACCAAGGGGAACCCCCGGGCCCCAGTCTCTGTCCCCACCTGGATCCCAGCGGGGCCGTGGGTAGATCCTGGCTGCAGCTGAGACCAGCGGCTCCGCTCCCGCTCGGGCAGCTCCAGCGCTGCTGGCAACACGTGGAGAACCAGGAAGCAGCTGCTCAGCCCGGGCTCCGCGTCACAATGTGCCAGAACCCCGCCCCCAGGAGCTGTCCCACCCCTGTGCTGTGCCAGAGCCCCACCCCCAGGAGCTGCCCTGCCCGTGGGCTGTGCCAGAACCCCACCCTCAGGAGCTGCCCTGCCCATGGGCAGTGCCAGAGCCCCGCCCCCAGGAGCTGCTCTGCCCCCGCTCCGTGCTGCAGCCCCGCCCCCAGGAGCTGCCCCGCCTCTGCTCTGTGCTGGAGCCCCGCCCCGAGGAGCTGCCCCGCCCTCGAGCTGAGCCAGGGCCCCGCCCCCAGTAGCTGCCCAGCACCTGGGATGTGTCAGAGCCCCGCCCCCTGGAATTTCCCCATGTTGGGTCTCTGAGCTTTGTTCTCCTGCCACCTTCTTCCCAGCACCCCCTGCTCCCTTCCTGTGTCTGCAAACATCTCCCCTCCCCCGGGGCCGGCTGCAGTGCTCGCTGAGGTTGACTCCAGTGGCTGAAGTTGCCTCCATCTCTGCTTCACCTGGAGGGGGAGAGACAAAGAGAGGAGATGGTCCCAGGATGTGAAACCAGAATCAGGGGGCAAGGAAAGAAGGACTGTTTGGAAAGGTGGGGTTTTTTTGTGGGTGGGGGGTGAGCCAGAGGGATTCAGAAGAAGTTGGGCAGCAGAGGCTCAGGGAAATTGAGGGGAACCTCCTGGGTGTCTCAGCGTTGCCCAGGGTTTGTACAGCACCTTGCATAATATGGGGTCTGATCTCAGTCATGGTCTGTGCAGCACCTGGGAGCCCTGATGTCTGTTTCCTGATCACAGGCTCTGGGAATGGAGAGAGGGAAACCTCAGCACCTGAAGGTTAATGCAGCCCTGTGTGCAACCCCTGCTAGGGTGATCCGACAGCAAATGTGAAAAATTGGGATGGGGGTGGGGTTAATAGGCACCTATATAAGAAAAAAACCCCAAAATCGGGACATCTAGTCATGCTAGTCCCTGCTGTTCTCATAAGGGGTAGGCTTAGAGAGGGTTTGGCTACACTTGCAGCTGTCCAGCGCTGGGAGTTAAAGCTGTCTTCCTACAGCTGTTTAGGGAAAGCGCTGCAGTGTGGACACACTGACAGCTACCAGCACTCTGTCATGGCCACATTTGCAGCGCTGTTGGGAGTGGTGCATTATGGGCAGCTATCCCAGCATTCAAGTGGCTGCAATGTGCTTTTCAAAAGAGGAGGGTGGGGTGGAGTGTGACACGGAGCATGGGGGAGACAGAGCGAGTGGATTTTTGGAGCTGACACTGTGTCAGCTCCCTGCCTGGCAAGTTCAAGCCTCCTCCCCCACCCCTCTCTCATTCACTAAATGCAAATAGCCGCCTTTGTTTTTTTCCTCACAGACCAGATAAGCCGCTGATCCAAAACAGACCCCCCCTCCCCTGTGCCCACCCGGCTGCTTCTCTCCTCAAGCAAACACCAGCTGTGGGTGTTCCAAAGGGATCCCCCTGCCTCTGCTCATTCACTGCAAACAGTAACTGTGTTTGGTTTTTAGATAAGCAGCTTTGGGAGCCTTGAGCTCACAACAAAGCAAACAGAGGCATCACACCAAAACAAAGAGCATTATCTCTACTTAAAAGCATTATGGGAAGGTTCCGGAGGTCAGTGACAGCGTAGTAAGATTAATCACTGTTTACACTGGCACCCCAGCGCTGCATCACCAGCTCTATTCTCTTTATTCCTCTCGTAGAAGTGGAGCACATGCAGCACTGTAGCCAGGGAGATACAGCGCTGTATGTGCCTTGCCAGTGTGGACGGGGAGTAAGTTACAGCGCTGTAAAGCCACCACCTGCATTGTAACTCTCCAGTGTAGCCAAGGCCTGAGTTGTAGTAATAATAGCAGCCAAGAATCCGGTGGCACCTTCTAGACTAACAGACGTATTGGAGCATGAGCTGTCGTGGGTGAATACCCACTTCATCAGATGCAACAATAGTCCCATATGGGCTAGTGGTCAGGATTCCTGGTTTTCACCCAGGTGGCCTGGGTTCAACTTCTGGTGTGGGAAGAGTGCAGAGCTTTTGCCCAGAGTGGGGGCAGGAAATGAACAGGAAGGGATCCTGCCAGCAGTGGAGTTAGACAGTGTAGGGATTGGACCCCAGAAGTGGGGGTGGGGCAGTGGTTTGGAGGGAGATGAGGGAAGGATCCCAGCAGTGCGGGAAGTTGACAACCTGGAGAGCACAGGCCTGGAATGGGGACCTGGAAGAGTGAATGTGTCCCTCTAAACCCATCAACTGCAGACTAGGCAGGCTTGGAAGGATTGTGTATTTGTTGGTAAATGTCAATTTCTGTGTAAACACACAACCCAATGGCAAAATATTTCCATCAATAATCATCAAAATTGACAGATGGGCAAAGTAAGAAACATGCTGCTTGAGAACTTATCATGTTGTAGGAGCAGCAGTGATCTGTATGCTCTGTATGCTCAAAAGGTCTGTTAAACTCCCCCAGCTTGTGTCCTTTCCCGCTTTGAATGCCTGTGAAGTGGCTTTCCCACTCTCCTTTGTACCTCCAGTGAATGCCCTTCACCCGGCCCATCTGGCCAGTGGTTCGCTGTGTTACATTCTATTGCACCTCAGGGAGACTGATCTTCATCGCACCGTCCATCGCTGCGCTGTGGGACACTTACCTTAAAGGATCCTGACATCTCCACTGCCAGGCCTGTCCTGCGAGCGTGAGTATGAGTGTGACACCCTCCCCCATCCCTTCTTTTGAGCTTAGCTATCAAGCTAATAAATGTGCTGCTTTCTGCCAAACTCTGGGGGGGAGGGGCATTATTAGTCCTCTCTAAGCTTACTAACTGACCCAATTTTGGGTAACACAAGCAACATTGTTTGATCTGTTATTGTACCAAAGGGGGAGA
Source organism: Gopherus flavomarginatus (assembly GCF_025201925.1). Taxonomy (NCBI): domain Eukaryota; kingdom Metazoa; phylum Chordata; order Testudines; family Testudinidae; genus Gopherus; species Gopherus flavomarginatus. The sequence continues at coordinate 1,327,438 of NW_026115098.1, forward strand.
TGGTTGTCTATAAAGGAGGGTGAAGACTAAATGCCTCTGATGAGAATGGGATTTGAACCCCTGCAGGCAGAGCATAATGGGGTAGCAGTCCATCACCTTAACCACTCGGTCACCTCATCTGAGCTGTCAAAAAACGGACAGGAGGAGAAATCTAAGGCTGGCAGAGATAGGGACACTAAGGAGTTTTTAAATACTAAGCGAAAGCAGGGTCTGAATGAGCTCCCCTCTCTCACCTAGTGAGGAGCTGGGGAAAGACTTCAGAAACAGACCGTGTTTGCATAGACACACCTACTCTGCCTAGCTATGCAGCATGATGGGGCCGCTTCCCCAAAATGACCAGTTTGGGATGGTCTTGGGTTACAAATGACTTTAGGATTGAGTGGAATGAAATGTTATTCTCCTTCCTGTATGAGTGAAGGGCAGCAGAACATACCTAGTCCGTCCTGATGGAGGGGTAGGTGAGTGAGGAATAGCTTTTATTGGACTGCAGAGAAGTGATTGAGGACGTCACCCTAAACCAGTGGTCCCCAAACATTTCACATTGTGCCCTCTTAGCCATGGCTGTGGCCCCTCGGAAGCCACGGTCAAGAACCGGGGCTGGGAGGAGTGGGGCTGTTGCTTGCTGGGGTGAGGGGTGCGGACAGGGGTAAAGGGGTCGACGCCAGGCTGGGAGCCAGAGTCTCAGGCTGAGGGTGGGGTTGGGGAAGAGCTGTGGCAGAGTGGTGCTCCCTCCCTGCCCTCTATGTGGGCTGGCTCAGGTCCTGAGGTGCCCCCATGAATGTTCCTCTGTGTCCCCCTAGGAGTCGCACCCCACATTATGGGGACCACTGAACCCTACTCGCTAAGCCGGGGCTAGTGATGCCAAACCCCTGGGAAAGGGAGAACAAGTGTGGGGGCCCCAGCACCAGAACCATGCCCCTACCTTCTGTCTGTGGCTCTACCCCCTTCCACCCATGGCCCCATCCACTGTCACTTCTGTTCCACCCCTTCCCCCACCAGCCCCACCCTATCACTCCTTTACCCCTGCCCCGCTGTGGCCCTGAGACCAGAGAAGCTCTGTGCCCCTGCTGCAGCCCCCGGGCTGTAGCAGGGAGTGGGAGCTCCTCCAGCCCTGGGGCTGACATAGGGGAGACTTTTCCAGGGGGACCTAACTTGGCCAGGGCCCCTGATCATGGGCCCCACTGTCCCCTTGGCAGTGCAAGGTTTGGGGAGGCTGAGCCCCCTTGTCATAAACAGATAGCTAAGGGTTAATGTTCTTTTACCTATAAAGGGGTAACACCAGTAACCTAAAACACCTGACCAGAGGACCAATCAGGAAACAAGACTTTTTCAAATCTGGGTGGAGGGAAGTTTGTGTGTGAGTTCTTTGTTCTTTGTCTTGTGTCTGTGGCGTCTCGGCTATGAGAGTGATTTTTCTATCTCCTGCCTTTCTAAACTTCTGTTTCCAAGTTGTAAGTACAAAGATAATAAGACAATAAGTTTATATTGGTTTTTTTTTGTATTTACATGTGTGTAGTTGCTGGAATGTTTCAATTGTATTCTTTTTGGATAAGGCTGTTTATTCATTTTTTTCTTTTAAGCAAATAACCCTGTATTTGTCACCTTAATACAGAGAGACCATTTTTATGTCCTTTTCTTTCTTTTTATATAAAGCTTTCTTTTTAAGACCTGTTGGATTTTTTCTTTAGTGGGGACTCCAGGGAATTGAGTCTGCAGCTCACCAGGGAATTGGTGGGAGGAAGAAGTCAGGGGGAAAATCTCGTTGTGTTAGATTTACTAGCCTGACTTTGCATACCCTCTGGGTAAGGGGGAAGAGAGATTAGCTATCTTGGTACTTCTATTTCCAGGACTGGAAACAGGGAGGGGGGAGTCCCTCTGTTTAGATTCACGGAGCTTGCTTCTGTATATCTCTGCAGGAACCCAGGGAGGGAACACCTGGAGGGGAGGAGGGGGAAGGGAAATGGTTTATTCCCCTTTGTTGTGAGACTCAAGGCATCTGAGTCTGGGGGTCCCCCGGGGAAGGTTTTGGGGAGACCACAGCGAGCCAGGCACTGTATAAATCCCTGGCTGGTGGCAGCTTTACCAGGTCCAAGCTGGTAACTAAGCTTGGAGGTTTTCATGCTAACACCCATATTTTGGACGCTAAGGTCCAAATATGGGAAAAAATGTTATGACGCCCCTCCCCCCTGAGCCTCCATTACGAGCCGCCCAGGCTACCACTGCTTAGTGTGTGGCCAGTCTCTGTGTTTTCTGCTGCTCGTTCTGGGGAGCCTGGCCGGCCTTAGGGGTGGTGCCCCCCGATAGCCGCCCAGGGCTCCAGGGGTCAAAGGGCACCGTGTGGCAGTGCAAAGGTGCTCACTGCTTTCCCCTGCCCCAGTGCTCCTCCATGGGTCCATAGAGGTTTGAGGGGAGTAAGGAGCAACCCTATGTGCTCCATGCGTCCTGGTCACTTTTCCCACTTGGGCTGTGCTGTGAGGGGAGCATCAGAAGCTGCTGCTCTCTGCCCTCCCGCTATGCAGCCCGGCTGAGGAAAGTGACCTGGATGCAGGGAGCTCGGATGATCTCACTTCTTGCCCCCACATCCCACAGCCCCTAGGGGTGCCCAGATGAGCAGCGTTCCAGGGAGGAGTGGGGGGCAGCAATGCCAGCTGCTCCATGCACACAGGTCAGTCTCCCCATGTGGGTGCAGGAGGGGGTGCAAGGGTTTCTGTGATGCCTATTCTATCAATATCGTCACTCAATACCAGGCACTCAAATTCACCAGTCTTAGTGCTTAGACGTTTAGCGTTTGTATTTAAGCACTTCTAAAATGTGTCCCATTTTAGCTGTCTGCTATTACATGATGTAATTGAGGGAGACTCTTTCATTTCACTGTTTCTCATCAGAACCTACCTGTACATTATCATCTTCCATCCTCTCCACCTTACTAGGCTATAGAGAATCCCTGTGAATAGTTCCTCTCCTAACGGATGTCTCTGTCTGAACCCTGTGCTCCTCAGCGCCTGTCGGCTTTCCCCAGCTCTGAGGCTGTGTCTACACCGCGCACCTTATCACGGTGCAGCTGTGCCACTCTAACCATGCCATTGTAAGGTGCGCTGTGTGGCCGTCCTTATCACTGAGAGAGAGCTTCCCCGGCAACAAAGCCAAACTACCTCCAATGAGGGGCAGGAGCTTTGTCACCGGGAGCACAGCTCCACCTATGATGCGCTGTTCACACTGCCGCTTTTCATGGCTCATATTTTGGCATTCGGGGAGTGTTTTTTCTCACCGCAGAGAGACAAAATTTTTAGCAACAAAAGCCGAAATTAAAAAAAAACTCCTCTGCAACCTATTTAATTTTACCTTTATACAACCTTTATACTGCCTCCAGTTCTGGTATCCTCATTTGAAAAAGATGTTGTGAAATTGGAGCTAGGGCAGCAAAGAGCCACCAAATGTTCTGAGGGCTGGAGAAAAATGCCTTCCAGTGAGCTATTGAAAGAGCTCAACCTGTTTAGCTTATCAAAAGAAGATTGAAAGGTGATTTCATTGAAATGTTGAAGGGCCTTAATGGAGAGAAAAGATTGGGTATTTACGGGCTCTTGAATGGAGCAGAGAAAGGCATAACAAGACCCAATGGCTGGAAAGTGAAAAGAGACAAATTCATATTACAACTGAGGCACAATAGTCAACAGCGAGGATGATTCACCACAGGAGCAAGCTACCAAGGAAAGTGGTGGATTCACCATCTCCTGATGTCATTTAATGAAGACTAGATTAGACTCATAGACTCATAGACTCATAGGTCAGAAGGGACCAATCTGATCATCTAGTCTGACCTCCTGCACAAGGCAGGCCACAGAACCCCACCCATCCAATTTTATACAACCCCTATCCCAGGACCGAGTTATTGAAATCCTCAAAAATGGTTTGAAGACCTCAAGCTGCAGAGACACCACCAGCAAGCGACCCGTGCCCCACGCTGCAGGGGAAGGCGAAAAACCTCCAGGGCACCTGCCAATCCGCCCTGGAGGAAAATTCCTTCCCGACCCCAAATATGGCGATCAGCTAAACCCTGAGCATGTGGGCAAGAGTCACCAGCCAGCACCCAAGAAGGAGTTCTCCACAGCAACTCAGTACCCATCGCATGCAACATCTCCCCGCAGACCATTGAGCAGACCTGTCTGGTGGTAATTCAAGATCAATTGCCCAAATTAACGATCCTATCATAACATCCCCTCCATATACTTATCAAGCTTTGTCTTAAAGCCAGGAAAGTCTTTTGCCCCTACTACTTCCCTCGGAAGGCTATTCCAGAACTTCACTCCCCTAATGGTCAGAAACCTTCGTCTAATTTCAAGTCTAAACTTCCTAATATCCAGTTTATACCCATTCGTCCTCGTGGCTACATTAGTACTAAACTTAAATAATTCCTCTCCCTCCCTAACGTTAACCCCCTTGATATATTTATATAGGGCGAGCATATCCCCCCTCAGCCTTCTTTTGGCCAGGCTAAACAAGCCAAGCTCTTTGAGTCTCCTTTCATAAGGCAGTTTTTCCATTCCTCGGATCATCCTCGTAGCCCGTCTCTGAACCTGTTCCAGTTTGAATTCATCCTTCTTGAACATGGGACACCAGAACTGCACACAGTATTCCAGATGGGGTCTCACCAACGCCGTATACAATGGTACTAACACCTCCTTATCCTTGCAGGAAATACCCCGCCTGATGCATCCCAAAATCGCATTTGCTTTTTTAACAGCCGTATCACATTGGCGACTCATAGTCATCCTGCTATCAACCAGTACCCCAAGGTCCTTCTCTTCCTCCGTCGCTTCCAACTGATGCGCCCCCAACGTATATCCAAAATTCTTATTATTAATTCCTAAATGCATGACCTTGCACTTTTCACTATTGTATTTCATCCTATTTCTATTACTCCAGTTTACAAGGTGGTTCAGATCTTCTTGAATAGTATCCCTGTCCTTCTCCGTGTTAGCAATACCCCCCAGCTTCGTGTCATCCGCGAACTTTATTAGCACATTCCCGCTCTTTGTGCCAAGGTCAGTAATAAAAAGGTTAAATAAGATCGGTCCCAAAACCGATCCTTGAGGGACTCCACTGGTGACCTCCTTCCAGTCCGACAGTTCACCTTTCAATACGACCCTCTGGAGTCTCCCCTTTAACCAGTTCCTTATCCACCTTACAACTTTCATATTCACTCCCAGCTTTTCCAATTTAACTAACAGCTCCCCGTGCGGAACCGTGTCGAACGCCTTACTGAAATCTAGGTAAATTATATCTACCGCATTTCCTTTATCTAAGTAATCCGTCACCTTCTCAAAGAAGGAGATCAGATTGGTTTGGCACGATCTACCTTTAGTAAATCCGTGTTGCAATTCGTCCCAATTACCATTGACCTCTATGTCCTTAACTACTTTCTCTCTTAAAATTTTTTCCAAGACCTTACATACTACAGACGTCAAGCTAACAGGCCTATAATTACCCGGATCACTCTTTTTCCCTTTCTTAAAAATAGGAACTACATTAGCAATCCTCCAGTCATACGGCACAACACCCGAGATTATCGATTGCTTAAAAATTCTCGCTAACGGGCTCGCAATTTCACGCGCCAGTTCCTTTAATATCCTCGGGTGGAGATTGTCCGGGCCCTCCGACTTCGACCCATCGAGCTGTTCAAGTACGGCCTCTACCTCAGTTGCAGTAATATCCACTTCCATATCCACATTCCCGTTTATCATCCCTCCATAGATGCCTTTCTGGAATGTGTTTGCCCCCAAAGTAGCTGTTATGTCATACAGGAGGCCTGTGATATGCAGGTTAGATGCTCTAATGGTGTCTTCTGACCATGAAGTCGACTAATTTCTGAAAAACTGAGTGTAGCATTGGGAGCAGCGTCTGATGTTTTCCTGTCTAGACGGCTTGCTGCCTAGAACGAACGCTCCTTGAGTGGGGTGATCCACAGGGAGTAGCTCAAACCTCCAAAGTGCCTGGCCAGGGGCAGGACATTAGCCCAGCAAGGGAGGGATGTGGCAGTGACATCACAAAGGCCTTTTGCAGGACCTCAGACTATTGGTCAAAGGTGGTGGGGAGGTGGTGACCTCACAGAGAGATGCTGACATCAGCCAGGCAGGACAGGGGCGAGGGGCCAGGGAAACCTCAGAGACCTCTGTGGCTTTGCTTCAGCACGTTTCCTTCTCCAGGTCTCTCTTTGAGGACTGAGATATTATTTGGGGTCATGGACGTGAGCGCCAGGAGGAACCTCTTCCGAGTTTCCTCCTTCCCTTGTAGTGATTTTACTAGAAAACAGCCGTCCCTGTTTAGAAGGTAAGAGCCTCCTGGAGGTTTGAAACCTGTTCAGTCTGATCTATCTGGTGACAAGTGAATTCTAGGCATGGAAAACACGAGCTTAAGGAGGCAGAATTTTATTGCGCACCTGGGATTTTGTCCCTTAGAATCGCTGGGGACATTAGGGTTTGTCCTTTTTGTTTCACCTCTTCCTCCATCCCTCCCTCCTCTTCTTCTCTTGCTTCTTTTGTCCTTTCTCCTGTTCCCTTCCCAACAACAGGACGGAGGTGTGTGTGTGTGTGTGTGTTGCAGGGAAGTCCTCTGCAGCTCCCACCATGGAAGGTCCACCCAAAAATGTGGGACTGAAATAGTGCTCGGGCAGTGATCCCCACCGGTGACCTGGGCCATCCTTTGGGCTCTCTGGTGAGAACCCTCAGCCTCCCGTCCTCCGTCTCTACCCTGATTGGTTGAGCAGGGGGATATTGACAGGGAGGAGACTCAGGTCCTTGTTGTTCTCTTTTAAGATCAAGTAAATAAGTCAGAACCAGTTCTATCTTTGATTAATTTTGCTGCTTCTCTGCATTAATTGTCTCTGAGCAGTTGATGATTCCCTCTAACATTGCAGTTCTCCTCAAATACTTGCTGAATAATTACTGTCAATGTTGTTGGTCTGGAGCTCATCTGAGAGCACAGTATTCAGGTCATTCAATGTCTGAAATTCAAGATCCGATGGTTTGTTTGAAAATCAGGGCTCTTCGGTCCTATTCCCAACACTGCCTCTGACGGGCTGTGTGACCTAAGACAAGTCAATTCTTCTTTCTCAGCCTGAGCTTCTCCCTCTTTCAAGTAGGGATAATAATGATCCGCTCTTACCTACCTCATGGTGGGTGAAGGATGCGGATCCATTTGGGAGTGTCACTAGAAGTAGTGCATAATATGAAGTTTCCCAGATTATGACATAATAGATTAGCTGAAATAGTCTATTTTATTTGTATTTTTTTATTTTGAAATTGTTAATAGTAGCAACGACTTAGCTCAGGTTGAAGCATCTTATCTAATGGTTGAGATGTAAGTGTATCCTCTTTGTGTGCGAGGAGACAATTTAACACACTCTGACAATGAGGAGATGCTTTTGTTTTGCAACAAAATATTTTTGCAAAGATCTTGACTTGTTATGATTCTGAGAAACAAACTGGTTTAGTCTAAATGGGATTTTCGGACAGAAACGGTTTGAATGAAATTTTCCCACCATCTCGATTCCTGGGCGCTGGGGTGTTTTCATCTGTTAGAACAGGAGTCAGAACTGGTTGCTTCTCTTTCTGGCTCTGCCATCGCCTTGTTGTGTAGGCCTTGGGTAGGTCACTTCCCTTCTCCCATCTGTCCAATCGGAACAGGAACAGTTCTCGAACTATGGGCAGTTTAGAGCCCAAGTGAGATAAGGGGTATTAAAGCCCTCTGTGAAGGAGAAAGGGGAGTTTCACAGTGTTTAGCACCAAGGAATTCTAATGTTTGCTAAAATGTCTAGTCTGTGGAAACAAGAAATGGTCGGGGCCAAACTTATTAACCACTGCCTTTTTAAAGCCCATTCAAAGATGTGAGTCTCTATCTTTTAGGTACCTGTGGTTCTTTGCCAGCAGCAGAGAAGAGGTTCCTGCCTCCGTTTTTGTGGCCTTAACAAACCAGGTGTTGTGCCCCAGTTCTCGTCTGAGACCCCTGAAAAAGAACATCTTCCCATCCATGAACAAGACAGGACCTATCTTTCAAAGGAGAACAAAAAGACCTCTGGGACTTACAGACTAGCTAGCCTGACTGCCATAGCTGGAGAGATCCTGCAATACATTCTTAAACACTCAGTTTGTCAGCAGCACCTACAGGATGATTTGGTTCTTATGACTAGTGAGCGTGGAATTGTCAAGAACAAATCATTCCAAACCAATCCTCTTTCCTTCTTTGGCAGGGTTCTGGGCCTGGTAGAGGTGAGTAAACAATAGATGGGATCTAGCTTGGTGTTACTAAGGCTTTCGACACAGTCCCATAGGACATTCTCAGAAGCAAACGAGGGAAATGTAGTCCAGCTGCAATCAGTGTAATGTGGGTGCAGAGCTGGTTGAAAGCCAAGACTCCAGGAGCCCTTCTCCATGTTTAGCTGCCCAACGGGGAGGGTGAACCTAGTGGGTCTGGCAGGGATCAGTCCGGTGTCAGGTACTATTCTATATTTTCATGAATGATTTGGAAAATGGAGTGGAGAGCATGCTCCTAAAGTTTACAACTGACACCAAGCACTTTGGAGCACAGGATTGAAATTCAAAACACCCTTAACAAATTGGAGACTTGGTCTTCTTGAGCCAAACTCCATGGTTAGGGCTCTCTCTCTACACTGGGCTGAAGTGAAACCCCAGAGCCAAGCACTCCTCCTGGGCAGTGAGCTCCGACCTTGAATGGTCAGATGCTGCTTATCACTGTCAGAGCAGCTTTTGCTGGGGGATTCTCCCAGCACTTTCCAATAGTGGGAAGGTATGAAATCCCCATTTGACTGCTGGGGACAGAGCCCGAGAGTGGGGAGCAACTTGCCCAAAGTCCCCAGAAAAAGGAAAACAACCAGCAGAGGAACCAATAGGAAACCCAGCAATGGAACTCAGGAGTCCTGGGGGTGTGCTGTGGTGACCAGATGTCCCAATTTTATAGGGACAGTCCGAATTTTGGGGTCTTATCTAGGATCCTATTACCCCCCACGCCGTCCCGATTTTTCACACTTGCTGTCTGGTCACCCTAGGGTGTGCACATGTGTGGGTCCCAGCTGCTCCCTGCCCCCCTCATTGAAGCAGATGTGCAGGGTTACTGCCCTGGGAAGTGCAGGGCACCAGTGGATGTGAGGTTGGCTGGAGGTAGGGTCTGGCTTCAGGCAGGGCAAGGGCTGCGTGGCTGGCTGGCTTCAGGCAGGGGGGTGCATCAGGGGTTGGCTGGAGACAGGGCAGGGAGGATGCGGCTGGTGCAGGCAAAGCAGAAGGTGCAGGGCTGGCTGGAGACAGAGGCTGACTGCCGGCAGGGCAGGGCAGGGGGTGCAGGGCTGGCTGCAGGCAGGGCGTGGGGCAGGGCCGGTGCAAGGAAGTTTCATGCCCTAGGCGAAACTTCCACCTTTCACCCTCCCCCCCCCGCACCCCTGCCCTGAGGCGCCCCACCCGTGGCAGCTCCCCCCTCCACCCTGAGGCTCCCCTCTTGTGGCAACTCTCCTGCTCTGCCCTGCGGCACCCCCGTCGCCCGAGCTCACCCCTGCTCCGAGCACGAGCACCCCGAGCACGCCGTGGCCGCTTCACTTCTCCCACCTCCAAGGCTTGCGGCGCCTAAGCCTGCCAGGCAGTCAAGCACCCTCCTCTGAGCCACAGCAGCCCTGACAGTTGACAATAGAGGCACCTTAACCCCTGAGTTCCTTCAATGTGTCCCCCTCTGGGGTCCAGCTCCGATCACCAGATACTCGGGGTATGTCTATACCACCTGCCGAATTGGTGGGCAGCGATCGATCCAGCGGGGGTTGATATATCGCGTCTAGTGTAGATGCAATACATTGAGTGCTCTCCCCTCGCCTGCTGTACTCCAGCTCGGTGAGAGGCGCAGGCAGAGTCTATGGGGAGCTGCAGCAGTCAACTCACCGAGACTGTGACATTATAATTGTTAGGCCTGAATAAAGATATAGCAGACAAAACCAGGTATGACAACCTGACCAAAGTCAGGCTAACAGAGGTTTGTGGGTAATCCCTGAGTGGAAAACACTGAGAAGCAGCAGCATGTCTCACAAGCGCTGGGAAAAAGTGAGATAAGAGAGAAGCTGCATTCCTGGCATAGTACCAGATGTGCTGTGTTCGGGCAGCTCCTTCGAAGAACTGATAAGAGTCCTAGTTTCCCAGCCTCCTTGTTTTCGCTCCCTGGTTTTGTTCTTTGTTTGTTTTTAACTCCCCTACATTTCTAACTTTAGGCATGCATGTATACTAAAGGTGTCTAGTTTCTAGTTGTTAGAAGAAGGGGGTGTGTTGCTCCAGTGAATAATTTATGACGCGACGGAACCGTCTACATAGGCTTATACTAAGATGTAAAGAGCAGGCTGGTTCTCTCTGGAGACGAGCTGCTCTCTATTGATGCGTGCACTTGTCAAGAAAGAGCTTTTGATCGGACCTTGCTGGTGTTGCCTGTCTCTCTCGCGGTCAGACAACGAACTTTGCCGTCTGGGTTAGAGTCCCTGACATAAGTATAATCTAATATCTCATTGAAAGGTGACAGGGCCAGAAAGAGTTAATTAACTCACCTCACCGACTGACCTGACCCGTGGGTGAACCTTAAAAACTGGTTAACAAGATATGTAAATGAACAGAGCTTTGAAATGCAAGTCTGCAGTGTTAGAGGTAGAAGGGGAGGTGTTTGCTCAGGTCTTGTGATGTCAGCAAACAAGTCTTGTCTATTGCTCTAGTTTTAATTCAAAGAGCAAAAAAAGAATATTAACATTTATGATGATACTTGAGTGAAATAGTATTATTGTCTGTGTCTCTTTGAAGGTTGTGGTAATCTGTATCTAAACTGTTTGATGGATGTACTAATTGCCAGGATGTTTGGAAGAAGAGTTAAGCCTATTGTTTTCTCAGGCTGAAAGGCTGCTGGAAATGTTTAAGAACCTGGGACACGATCCTTCTTCATCTCAGATCTGCTTTGGGTTTCAAGAGGGGGAAACCTTAAGCCACAAGGATTGAGATCCCCAGTCATTGACTGGAGCCACCCTGAATATGGACATTGGATTATAACCTATGGACTATTTCTAAAAGGACTTTTGGCAACTACAAGCTCATCTCTACTTTGCATCTGAACCTCAAAAATTGAATTCAAGTCTATATGTCTATTAATCTTTTAACCAACACTCACTTTCTCTCTTTTCTTTTCTAATAAATTTTAGCTTAGTTAATAAGAATTGGCTATAGCATGTATTTTAGGTAAAATCTAAGTTATAATTGAACCTGGTTATATGGCTGATCCTTTGGGATCGGAAGAATCTTTTCTTTTATATGATGAAGTAAGATTTTCAGGAATCATCATCATATCTAACAGGTGTGTCTGGACGGAGGCCTGAGGCTGGGTACTTTAAGGGAACTGCGTGGTTTAAACTTCTAAGTAACCAGTGAGGTACTACAGAAGCTGTTTTGTGCTGGCTTGGTAAATCTAAGTATTGAAATAACCAGCAGCGTTTGGGATTTGTCTGCCCTGTTTTGTTTGCAATTCACTCTGATTGAGTGAGCTGAGCTGGCTCCCACGGGCAGCACCGTCACACCTACAGCCAGGCTGCAGAGGTCCGGGGGATCTTAGGGGCCTTGGGGTGCACAGATACCTATGTCCAGGCCATAGCGGTCCCTGGGGGGCTTAGAGAGTTTGGGGGGGACACAGATACCAATCTCCATGCTCTAGGGTCCCATGGGGGCTTAGAGGGTTCGTGGGGGGCACATATTCCTACATCCAGGCTGTAGGGTTACCAGGGGGGCTTAGGGGGTTAGTGGGGGGCAAAGATACCTACGTCCAGGCTGGAGGCATCCTGGGAGTCTTAGGGGATTTGTGGGGGCCAAAGACACCTATGATGTCCAGGCTGTAGGGGTACCAGTGGGTTTTAGGGGTTCGAGTGGGCACAGATACGTATGTCCAGGCTGTATCGTTCCCAGCGGGGGTTAGAGGTTTCATGAGGGGCACAGATATCTACGTCCAGATTGTAGATGTCCCGTTAGGGGGGGGTTAGGGGGGTTGTGGGAGTGCAAATACCTATGTCCAGGCTGTAGGGGTTCCTGGGGGCTTAGAGGGTTTCTGAGGGGCACATATACCTACGTGCACACTGGAGTGTTGCAAGGGGCTTATGGAGTCTATATGGGGAACAGATACCAATGTTCTGGCTGTATAGGTCCCTCGGGGGCTTAGGGGGTTTGTGGGGGGCACAGATACCTAAGTTCAGGCTGGAGGGATCTCTGAGTGTCTTAGGTGTTTGGTGGGAGGCACAGATACCTACGTCCAGGCTGCAGGGGTCTCGGAGGGGCTTAGGGTCTGTCACGGAGTGTGGAACAGTCCGGTCCTGCACCCCTCTTCCTGGGACTCACAGTGACTCTCAGCCAGCCAGTAAAACAGAAGGTTTATTGGACAACAGGAGCGAAGGATACGGCAGAGCTTGGAGGCACAAGCAGGACCCCACAATCAAGTCCTTCTAGGGGTTCAGGAAACTTAGTTCCCAGTTTGGGAATCCCTGAATTCAAACCACCCAGACCAAAACCGAAACTGAACTAACCCAACTCCCTCCAGCCGGCCATTTGCTGTGTCCAGCTTCCCGGGCAAATGTGCTGACCCCTCCCCCCGCCTAGCTCAGGTTACAGGCTGAGCACGCGTCCGGTCCTAAAGTCACCCCCTGCTCTCCCATCCCCCACACAGACAGTCCCTACTCCATCACAGTAATGCACAGAGCATTTCCCGCATGGAGCCACAGTGACACCGTGTATCCACACTGGGTAATGCACAGAGCATTTCCCGCATGGAGCAACAGTGACACCGTGTGGCCACGCACGGTAACGCACAGAACATTTCCCATATGGAGCAACTGTGACACCGTGTGGCCAGGCAGGGTAATGCACAGAGCATTTACCGCATGGAGCAACATTGACGCCTTGTGACCACACCAGCTAATGGACAGAGCATTTCCTGCATGGAGCAACAGTGACACCATGTGGCCATGCAGGGAAATGCACAGAGCATTTCCTGGATGGAGCAACAGTGATTCCATGTGGCCACGCAGGGTAATGCACAGAGAATTTCTCTCATAGAGGAACAGTGACAACATGTGGCCATGCAGGGTAATGCACAGAGCATCATGCCTATGTAGAGGCTGTAGAGATCCCTGGGGGGCTTAAGGGTCGTGGGGGGCACAGATAGCTACGTCCAGGCTGGAGACATTCTGGTGGGCATTAGGGGCTTCATGAGGGGCACAAATATCTACGTCAGGGCTGGAGAGGTCCCTGGATGGCTTAGGGGGTTGTGGTGAGCATAGGTACATATGCCCAGGCTGCAGGGGTCCCAGAGGGACTTAGGGGGTGTCACGTAGTGTGGTGGAATCTGGCCCTGCACCCCTCTTCCTGGGACACACAGTGACTCAGCCAGCCAGTAAAACAGAATTTTTTTTTGGCCAACAGGAACGAAGGATACAGCAGGGCTTTTGGGCACAACCAGGACCCCTCAATCGAGTCCTTCTGGGGGTTCAGGAAGCTTAGTTCCCAGTTTGGGATTCCCTGAATTCCAACAACCCAGCTCCAAACCAAAACTGAACTAACTCCCTACAGCCAGCCCCTTCCTTTATTCAGCTTCCTGGGCAAAGGTGCTGACCCCCTCCCCACTGCCTAGCTTAAGTTACAGGCTTAGGTCCTGTCCCTCACCTAAAGTCACCCGCTGCTCTCCCATCCCCCACACAGACAGTCCCCACTCCATCACAGTAATGCCGAGAGCATTTCGCGCATGGAGCAACAGTAACACTGTGTGGCCATGCAGGGTAATGCCCAGAGCATTCCCCCCGTGGAGCAACAGTGAGACCATGTGGCCACAAAGGGTAATGCACAGAGCATTTCCTGCATGGAGCAAGAGTGACACCGTGTGGCCACAGGGTAATACACAGAGCATTTCCTGCATGGAGCAACAGTGGCACCGTGTGGCCACACAGGGTAATCCACAGAGCATTTCCCGCATGAAGCAACATTGACACCTTTTGACCACACCAGATAATGGACAGAGCATTTCCTGCATGGAGCAACAGTGACACCATGTGGCCATGCAGGGAAATGAACAGAGCATTTCCTGGATGGAGCAACAGTGATTCCATGTGGCCACGCAGAGTAATGCACAGAGCATTTCTCTCATAGAGGAACAGTGACAACATGTGGCCATGCAGGGTAATGCACAGAGCATCACGCCTATGTAGAGGCTGTAGAGATCCCTGGGGGACTTAGAGGTCATGGGGGGCACAGATAGCTACGTCCAGGCTGGAAACATTCTGGTGGGCATTAGGGGCTTCATGAGGGGCACAAATATCTACTTCAGGGCTGGAGAGGTCCCTGGATGGCTTAGGGGGTTGTGGTGAGCATAGATATATACGTCCATGCTGTAGTGGTCCCTGGGGGTTTAAGGAGTTGGTAAGGGTCACAGAAACCTACGTATGGTCTGGAGGGGTCCCTGGGGGACTTAAGGGTTTGTGGTTGCGCAGATACCTACGTACCGGTTGGAGGGGGCCCTGGGGAGCTTAGGGGGTTTGTGTGGCGTACACATAGGTATAACCAGGCTGGTGGGTGCTATGGGTCTTAGAAGGCTGGTGGGGGGCAGAGATACCTATGTAGGGACTGGAGAAGTCCTGGGGAGGGCTTTGGGGGTTCCTGGAAGTCACAAATATCTACATCCAGGCTGGAGGAGTTCTGGGGGTATTAGGGAGTTGTGCGGGGCCACAGATACCTATATCGAGGCTGTAGGGGTCCTGGGGTTGCTTTGGGGAATTTTGGGGTACAGATACCTACTTCCATGCTGTAGGGGTCGCTGGGAGGATCAGTGGGTTCGTGAGGGTGCACAGATATCTACGTCCGGTCTATAGGGATCCTGGGGGGGGGGGCTTAGGGATTTGTAATTGGCACAGATACATTCATCCAGGCAAGAGGAGTCCTAGGGACCTTAGTGGGTTCATGCTGGGCACAGATACCTGCGTCTAGGCTGGAGGAGTTTTGGGGGTCTTAGGAGGGTTGTGTGGGCACAGATACCTATGTCGATGCTGGAGGGGTCCTGTCATGTCTTAGCGGATTCGTGGGGTCAGAGATACCTACATCTAGGCTGGAGGGGTTCCCGGGGGATTAGGTGTGTTTGGGGGGGGAACAGATACCTACATCCTGATGGTAGGTGGCCCTGGGTAGCTTAGGCGGTTTTTGTCGGTCACAGATACAAACATCCATGCTGTAGGGGTCCCGAGGGACTTTGTGGGGCTCTAGGGGTCACAGATACCTACCTACAGTCTGGAAGGTTCCTGTGGGTATTAAGGGGTGTGTGGGGCATACAGATGCCTACATCTGGGCTTGTGGGTTCCCTGGGGGGCTTAGAGGTTTGTGGAGAGCACAGATACCATTATCCAGGCTAGATGGGTTCTGGTGGGATTAGGGGGTTGTGGGGGGCACATATACCTATGTAAGCAGAAGCAGGATGAACTCTACCCTCACATGTGGTGGTGAATTATGGCAAGTGTGGAAAAGGATTTCAGGGTCTCATCATGTTTGCATAGACACACTCACCGTGCGTGACATGGCCACGGCAGCCTGGGATGGTTACTTTGGCAGCTATGGTATCCCCAGTTTATTTGTTGTTGGGGTGTGAGATGTGGAGTGTTGTCACCCTGATTGTGTGGATGAGGAACTGTGAAACAGCTTTGAGACAGGGATTCTCACCATCAGTTGAGTGGCACTCACTAGACAAGGGAGTGGGCTCCTTGGGTGAGCTGGAGTTACCAATTGCACTTTTTTTCTTTTAACAGTTGAAAAGCAGTGTTGATTTTTTATTCTCTTAAAAGTTGAGTTTCTAGGTTCTTGAGCTGAAATCAGTGAAAAGATGTATTAGCTTGTGGGGGACTCTGAAACTGTATTGCAGAACACAGTAGTTGGCAGACAGGAGCAGTTTGTGGGAGTGTCCCACGGAGTGAGGTGAGTCTAGCAGTTTTGGGGGATAGCTGGAGCAGAACACAGGTCGGCTGGCGGAGCAGAACACAGGTCGGCTGGCAGAGCAGCTGGTGGACCGAGCTGAGCAGTTTGTGGGGAAGGCAAAAGCAGAATCCCATGGAGAGGCAGAGCAGTCAGCAGTGGACCACATAATGTGCCCCTTTCTACCCAGGCTGGCAGGGGGAAAAACCCTGCAGATAGACTCTTGAACTCTGGGGTTGCGCAACTGTGGGTAATTTTGGGGTTGCTGGACTCCTGAAACGTTGGAGATATTGGACTTTGGAGCCTTGGGGTGATTTGGGGATTGCTGGACTCATGAGCCCAGGGAAAAGGACACGGCCTAGTTGAGGTGTTTTCCCAATTTAATGCTATGTTGTTTATCTCATGTTATTAAACATTTTCTGCTACACCCAGACTCTGTGCTTGCGAGAGGGGAAGTATTGCCTCTTTGAGGCACCTAGGAGTGCGTATGTAAAATTTTCCCATGTCACTGGGTGGGGGCTCGAGCTGGTTTGCATTACATTGTAGGCAAGGGACCCCTATGTATTGAACCCAGTCCTTGCTGCAATCAGTTCAGCCTGGCAGAAGGGTTCCACCTACGTCCAGGCTCAAGGGGTCCCTGGGGAGCTTAGGGAGTTCGTGGGGGGCACAGATATCTTGGGCCAGGCTGTAGGGGCTCGGGGGGGGGGGCTCAGGAGTTTGGTGGGGGGCACAGATACCTACGTCCAGGCTGCAGGGGTACCAGAGGGACTTAGGGGGTGTCACGTAGTGTGGTGGAATCTGGCCCTGCACCCCTCTTCCTGGGACACACAGTGACTCAGCCAGCCAGTAAAACAGAAGGTTTTTTTGGCCAACAGGAACGAAGGATACAGCAGGGCTTTTGGACACAACCAGGACCCCTCAATCGAGTCCTTCTGGGGGTTCAGGAAGCTTAGTTCCCAGTTTGGGATTCCCTGAATTCCAACAACCCAGCTCCAAACCAAAACTGAACTAACTCCCTCCAACCAGCCCCTTCCTTTATTCAGCTTCCTGGGTAAAGGTGCTGACCCCCTCCCAGCTGCCTAGCTTAAGTTACAGGCTTAGGTCCTGTCCCTCACCTAAAGTCACCCGCTGCTCTCCCATCCCCCACACAGACAGTCCCCACTCCATCAGAGTAATGCCCAGAGCATTTCCCCCGTCGAGCAACAGTGACACCATGTGGCCATACAGGGTAATGCACAGAGCATTTCCTGTATGGAACAACAGTGACACCTTGTGGCCACACAGGGTAATGCACAGAGCATTTCCACGCATGGAGCAAAAGTGGCACCGTGTGTCCACGCAGCCTAATACACAGAACATTTCCTGCATGGAGCAACAGTGGCATCGTGTGGCCACGCAGGGTAATCCACAGAGCATTTCCTGCATGGAGCAACAGTGACACCGTGTGGCCACAGAGGGTAATGCACAGAGCATTTCCTGCATGGAGCAACAGTGACACCATGTGGTCACGCAGGGTAATGCACAGAGCATTTCCAGCATGGAACAACAGTGACACCGTGTGGTCACGCAGGGTAATGAACAGAGCATTTCCTGCATGGAGCAACAGTGACACCATGTGGCCACACAGGGTAATGCACAGAGCATCGCACCTACGTGGAGGCTGTATTGATCCCTCGAGGGCTTACGGGGGTTCGTAGGGTCACAGATATCTACATCCAGTTTGGGCGGAACCCTGGGAGAGTTAGGGGGGTTGTGAGGGGCATAGGTACTTGCGTCCAGGCTGTAGAGGTCCTGGTGGGGATTAAAGGCTTCCTGGAGGACAGCAATATCTACGTCCAGGCTGAAGGGGTCCCTGGACGCTTAGGGGTTGTGGTGAGCACCGTGATCCCTGGGGGTATAGGGACTTGGTGAGGGGCACAGATACCTATGTATGTCCTGGAGGGGTCCCTGGGGGGGGGCTTAGTGGTACTGTAGGAGACACAGATACCTACGTCCAGGCTATAGGCATTCTGAGGGGGCTTAGGGCTTTGGGGGGGCACAGATACCTACATCCAGGCTGGAGGGGTCCCGGGGGGCTTAGGTGGTTTGTGGGGAGGGGCACAGATATGTACATCCAGGCTGGAGAGGTTCCGGAGAAGATTAGGGGTTTTTGCGGATGGCAGAGATACCTGTCTCCATACTCTAGGGGTCCCGGGAGGCTTAGGTTTTTTTGGGAGGCACAGATATCTATGTCCAGGTTGGAGTGGTTCCTGGGGGGTTTAGGGAGTTCCTGGGGGGCACAGATACCTAGGTCCATGCTGTAGGGTTCCCTGGGTGGATTAGGGGTTTTCTGGATGGCAGAGAAACCTACGTCTAGGCTGTAGGGGTCCCTGGGAGGCTTAGGGGGTTTGTGGGGGGCAGAGATACCTACTTCCAGGCAGTAGGTCTTCCAGGGGGAATTAGTGTGTTGGGGGGGCACAGATACCTAGGTTTAGGCTGGAGGGTTCCCGGGGAGGGGGCTTACGCTGTTTGTGTTGGGCACAGATATCTGCATCCAGGCTGGAGTGGTCCCTGGGGGGGCTAAAGCGGTTTCTGGTGGGCACAGATAACTACCTTCCGGCTGGAGGGGTTTCTCGGCACTTAGGGGTTGTGGGGGCACAGATACTTCCATCCAGGCTGGAGGGTCCCTGGGGGGCTTAGCGGGTTCATGTGGGGCACAGATACCTAAGTCCAGACTGGATGGGTCCAGGGGGGGCTTATGGGGTTCAGGGAGCACAGATGCTTATCTCTAGGCTATAGGGGTCCCTGGTGGGCTTAGGGGGTTTTGGGGGGCCCCAGATACCTAAGTCCATACTGTAGGCGTCCCTACAGGTGCTTATGGGTTCGTGGGATGCACAGATACTTATGTCCAGTCTGGAGGGGACGGGGGGGGTTGGGGTTTCATGAGGGGCACAGATACAAACCTCCAGGCTGTTGGAGTCCCAGGGAGGCTGTGGGGGTGCAGATACCTACATCTAGTCTGGATGGGTCCTGGGGGTTATGGGGGGTTTGTGGGGGGCACAGATACCTAGGTACAGGCTGTCGGTGTCCCGAGGAGATTAGGCGGTTCACTGGGGGCTCAGATACATCCAGGCTGGATGTGTCCCGAGGAGCTTAGGGGGTTTGTGGGGTGCTCAGACACCTGTGTCCAGGCTGTAGGGATCCCTGGGAGGTTAGAGGTTCGTGGGTGTGACAGATAGGGACTTCCAGGCTGAAGGGGTCGCTGGGACGTTTAGGGGGTTTGTGGGAGTACAGATACCTACGTCCAGGCTAAAGGGGTAATGGGGGTGCTTAGGGAATCGGGGCGGACACAGATACCTACGTCCAGGGTCTAGGGGTCCAGAGGGGATTGGGGGTTGAGGGGGGAACAGATGCCTACGTCCTAGCTGAAGGGGTCCTGGGTGGTTTAGGAGGTTCGTTGGAGTCACAGATCCCTAAGTCCAGGCTGTAGGGGTTCCTGGGGTATTCGGGGATTTCTGGGGGTCACAGATACCTACGTTCAGACTGGAAGGGTTCCAGAGGGCTTAGGAGATTTATAGGGGGACAGATACCAACATGCTGGCTGTAGGGGTTCCCGTGGGGATTAGGTGGTTTATGGGGGGCACAGATTACTCATAGACTCATAGACTCTAGGACTGGAAGGGACCTCGAGAAGTCATCGAGTCCAGTCCCCTGCCCTCATGGCAGGACCAAATACTGTCTAGACCATCCCTAATAGACATTTATCTAACCTACTCTTAAATATCTCCAGAGATGGAGATTCCACAACTTCCCTAGGCAATCTATTCCAGTGTTTAACTACCCTGACAGTTAGGAACTTTTTCCTAATGTCCAACCTAAATCTCCCTTGCTGCAGTTTAAGACCATTGCTTCTTGTTCTATCATTGGAGGCTAAGGTGAACAAGTTTTCTCCCTCCTCCTGATGACACCTTTTTAGATACCTGAAAACTGCTATCATGTCCCCTCTCAGTCTTCTCTTTTCCAAACTAAACAAACCCAATTCCTTCAGCCTTCCTTCATAGGTCATGTTCTCAAGACCTTTAATCATTCTTGTTGCTCTTGTCTGGACCCTCTCCAATTTCTCCACATCTTTCTTGAAATGTGGTGCCCAGAACTGGACACAATACTCCAGTTGAGGCCTAACCAGCGCAGAGTAAAGCGGAAGAATGACTTCTCGTGTCTTGTTTACAACACACCTGTTAATGCATCCCAGAATCACGTTTGCTTTTTTTGCAACAGTATCACACTGTTGACTCATATTAAGCTTGTGGTCCACTACGACCCTAGATCTCTTTCTGCCATACTCCTTCCTAGACAGTCTCTTCCCATTCTGTATGTGTGAAACTGATTGTTCCTTCCTAAGTGGAGCACTTTGCATTTATCTTTATTGAACTTCATCCTGTTTACCTCAGACCATTTCTCCAATTTGTCCAGATCATTTTGAATTTTGACCCTGTCCTCCAAAGCAGTTGCAATCCCTCCCAGTTTGGTATCATCCGCAAACTTAATAAGCGTACTTTCTATGCCAACCTCTAAATCGTTGATGAAGATATTGAACAGATCCGGTCCCAAAACAGACCCCTGCGGAACCCCACTTGTTATACCTTTCCAGCAGGATTGGGAGCCATTAACAACTACTCTCTGAGTACGGTTATCCAGCCAGTTATGCACCCACCTTATAGTAGCCCCATCTAAATTGTACTTTCATAGTTTATCTATAAGAATATCATGCGAGACCGTATCAAATGCCTTACTAAAGTCTAGGTATATCACATCCACCGCTTCTCCCTTATCCACAAGGCTCGTTATCCTATCAAAGAACGCTATCAGATTAGTTTGACACGATTTGTTCTTTACAAATCCATGCTGGCTATTCCCTATCACCTTACCACCTTCCAAGTGTTTGGAGATGATTTCTTTGATTACCTGCTCCATTATCTTCCCTGGCACAGAAGTTAAACTAACTGGTCTGTAGTTTCCTGGGTTGTTTTTATTTCCCTTTTTATAGATGGGCACTATATTTGCCCCCTTCCAGTCTTCTGGAATCTCCCCCGTCTCCCATGATTTCCCAAAGATAATAGCTAGAGGCTCAGATACCTCCTCTATTAACTCCTTGAGTATTCTAGGATGCATTTCATCAGGCCCTGGTGACTTGCAGGCATCTAACTTTTCTAAGTGATTTTTTACTTGCTCTTTCCTTATTTTCTCTTCTAAACCTACCCTCTTCCCGTAAGCATTCACTATACTAGACATTCCTTCAGACTTCTCAGTGAAGACTGAAACAAAGAAGTCATTAAGCATCTCTGCCATTTCCAAGTCTCCCGTTACTGTTTCCCCCTCCTCACTGAGCAGTGGGCCTACCCTGTCCTTAGTCTTCCTCTTGCTTCTAATGTATGACAGATACCAATGTCCTGGCTGTAGATGTTCCTCCACGGTGGCCTCAGGGCTGGAAGAGCTCCCACTCCCTTCTATTACCTGGGGGCTGCAGCAGGGGCACAGAGCTTCTCTGGTCTCACTCCTTTACCCCTGCCCCGCTGTGGCCCTGACACCAGAGAAGCTCTGTGCCCCTGCTGCAGCCTCTGCGCCATATCAGGGAGTGGGAGCTCCTCCAGCCCTGGGGCCACCGTGAGGGAGACTTTTCCAGAGGGACCCAATTTGGCCAGGGGCCCCCGGGACCCGGACAGCCTGGATGTAGGGTTATGTGCGACCACAGCCCCTCTATGTACCCCAGGAACATCTACAGCCAGGACATTGGTATCTGTGCCCCCCGAACCCACAAAGGCCCCCAGGGAACTTTACAGCCAGTATGTTGGTATCTGTGCCCCCCATAAATCTCCTAAGCGCTCCAGGACCCCTCCAGTCTGCACGTAGGTATCTGTGACCCCCAGAAATCCCTGAATGCCCCAGGAACCGCTACAGCCTGGACTTAGGTATCTGTGACTCCAACGAACCTCCTAAACCACCCAAGACACCTCCAGCTATGACGTAGGTATCTGTTCCCCCCTCAACCCCCAATCCCCTCGGGACCCCTAGACCCTGGACGTAGGTATCTGTGTCAGCCCCGATCCCTTAAGCACTCCCATTACCCCTTCAGCCTGGACGTAACTACCTGTGACCCCCACGAACCCCCTAAGCCCCCAGGGATCCCTACAGCCTGGACACAGGTGTCTGAGCACCGCACGAACCCCCTAAGCTCCTCGGGACACATCCAGCCTGGATGTATCTGAGCCCCCAGTGAACCGCCTAATCTCCTCGGGACACCGACAGCTTGTACCTAGGTATCTGTGCCCCCCACAAACCCTCTATACCCCCCAGGAACCCTCCAGCCCAGATGTAGGTATCTGTACCCCCACAGCCCCCTGGGACTCCTACAGCCTGGAGGTTCGTATCTGTGCCCCCCATGAAACCCCAACCCCCCCTGCCCCCTCCAGCCTGGACATAAGAATCTGTGCACCCCATGAACCCATAAGCACCTGTAGGGACCCCTACAGCATGGACTTAGGTATCTGGGGCCCCCCAAAACCCCCTAAGCCCACCAGGGACCACTACAGCCTAGAGATAAGTATCTGTGCCCCCTGAACCCCATAAGCCCCCCCTGGATCCCTCCAGCCTGGATTTAGGTATCTGTGCCCCCTACGAACCCGCTAAGCTCCCCAGGGACCCTCCAGCCTGGACGGAGGTATCTGTGCCCCCCCACAATCCCTAAGTGCCGAGACACCCCTCCAGCCTGGAGGTAGGTATCTTTGCCGAACACAAACTGCCTAAGCCTCCCCCCCCATCGGGAACCCTCCAGCCTGGATCTAGGTATCTGTGCCCCCCCAACACACTAATTCCCCCTGGAAGCCCTATTGCCTGGACTTAGGTATCGCTGCCCCCCACAAACCCCCTAAGCCTCCCAGGGACCCCTACAGCCTAGACGTATGTATCTGTACCCCTCAGAAAACCCCTAATCCACCCGGGGACCCCTACAGCATGGACCTAGGTATCTGTGCCCCCCAGGAACCCCCTAAACCCCCCAGGAACCACTCCAACCTGGACATAGTTATCTGTGCCTCCCAAAAAAACCCTAAGCCCCCCAGGGACCCCTAGATCCTGGAGATAGGTATCTCTGCTGTCCACAAAAATTCCTTATACTCCCTGGAACCTCTCCAGCCTGGACGTACATAGCTGTGCCCCCCACAACCCCCCTAAGCCCTCCGGGACCCCTCCAGCCTGGATGTAGGTATCTGTGCCCCCCCAAAGCCCTAAGCCCCCCCAGAATGCCTATAGCCTGGACGTAGGTATCTGTGTCCCCTACAATACCACTAAGCCCCCCCAGGGACCCCTCCAGGACAAACATAGGTATCTGTGCCCCTCACCAAGTTCCTAAACTCCCAGGGATCACTGTGTTCCCCTACAATACCACTAAGCCGTCCAGGGACCTCTCCAGCCCGGACGTAGATATTGATGTCCTCCAGGAAGCCCTTAATCCCCACCAGGACCTCTACAGCCTGGACGCAAGTACCTATGCCCCCCACAACCCCCCTAACTCCCCCAGAGTCCCGACCATCCTGGACGTAGGTATCTGTGACCCTACGAACCCCCTTAAACCCCCCAGAATGCCTCCAGCCTGGACATAGCTATCTGTACCTCCCATGACCCCTAAGCCCCCAGGGATCTCTACAGCCTCTACGTAAGTGTGATGCTCTGTGCATTACCCTGAGTGGCCACACAGTGTCACTGTTGCTCCATGCAGGAAATGCTCTGGGCATTACCCTGCGTGGCCACATGGTGTCACTGTTGTTCCATGCGGGAAATGCTCTGGGCATTACTGTGATGGAGTGGGGACTGTCTGTGTGGGGGATGGGAGAGCAGGGGGTGACTTTAGGTGAGGGACAGGACCTAAGCCTGTAACTCGAGCTAGGCAGGGCTGAGAGAGTGAGCACCTTTGCCCGGGAAGCTGGACACAGGAAGGGGTCGGCTGGAGGGAGTTAGTTCAGTTTTGGTTTGGAGCTGGGTAGTTGGAATTCAGAGAATCCCAAACTGGGAACTAAGCTTCCTGAACCCCCAGAAGGACTCGAGGGAGTTACTTCAGTTTTGGTTTAGAATTCCTTGGTGCAAAAACACCGTGAAACTCCCCTTTCTTCTTCACAGAGGGCTTCAACACCCCTTTTCTCACTCAGGCTCACAACTGCCCAGAATTCGAGAACTGTCCCTGTTCCCATTGGACAAATGGGAGGAGCCTGAGGTACAGAGAAGGGAGGTGACCTACCCAAGGGCCTACACAGCAAGGGGGTGGCAGAGCCAGAAAGAGAAGCTGCCAGTCAGACTCCTGTTCTAACAGACAACAAATCCCCCCAGAGGCAGGGATAGAGCTCAGGAACTGGGATGGTGGGAAAATTTCATTCCAACCGTCTCTGTCCAAATATCCCATTCAGACTAAACCAGTTTGTTTCTCAGAATCATAACAAGTGAGATGGAAGTTCTTTGCAAAAAGATTTTGTTGCAAAACAAAAGCAACTCCTGTTTGTCACAGTGTGTTAAATTGTGTCATCACACACAAGGAGGAGACACTTAGATCTTGAAAATTAGATAAGATGCTACAGTCAGAGCTAAGTCATTGCTGCTCTTAACAATTCCAAAATAAAAAAATACAAATAAAAAAGACTGTTTCAGCTAATCTATTATGTCATAATCTGCTCTGAGTAAACGTGATGGGACACCTCATATTATGCACTACTCTTAGTGACACTCTCCAATGGATCCCCATCCTCCACCCACCATGAGGTAGGTAAGAGTGGATCATTATTATCCCTACTTGAAAGCACACCATGGCCGCTTCACTTCTCCTGCCTCCCCTAGACCCTGGACGTAGGTATCTGTGTCAGCTCCGATCCCTTAAGCACTCCCATTACCCCTTCAGCCTGGACGTAACTACCTGTGACCCCCGCGAAACCCCTAAGCCCCCAGGGTTCCCTACAGCCTGGACACAGGTGTCTGAGTACCCCACAAACCCCCTAAGCTCCTCGGGACACATCCAGCCCTAAGCCCCCCGAGACCCCTAGAGTATGGATATAGATATCTCCGCCATCCGCAAAAACCCCTAATCCTCTCCGGAACCTCTCCAGCCTGGATGTACATATCTGTGCCCCTCCCCACAAACCACCTAAGCCACCCGGGACCCCTCCAGCCTGGATGTAGGTATCTATGCCCCCCCCAAAGCCCTAAGCCCCCCCAGAATGCCTATAGCCTGGACGTAGGTATCTGTGTCTCCTACAGTATCACTAAGCCCTCCCCAGGGACCCCTCCAGGACATACATACTGTGCCCCTCACCAAGTCCCTATACCCCCAGGGATCACTGTGCTCACCACAACCCCCTAAGCGTCCAGGGACCCCTTCAGCCTGGACGTAGATATTGCTGTCCTCCAGGAAGCCTTTAATCCCCACCAGGACCTCTACAGCCTGGACGCAAGTACATATGCCCCTCACAACCCCCCTAACTCTCCCAGGGTCCCGCCCATACTGGATGTAGATATCTGTGACCCTACGAACCCCCGTAAGCCCTCGAGGGATCTCTACAGCCTCCACGTAGGTGCGATGCTCTATGCATTACCCTGTGTGGCCACATGGTGTCACTGTTGCTCCATGCAATAAATGCTATGTGCATTACCCTGCGTGACCACACGGTGTCACTGTTGCTCCATGCAGGAAATGCTCTGTGCATTACCCTGTGTGGCCACACGATGCCACTGTTGCTCCATGCAGGAAATATTCTGTGTATTAGCCTGCGTGGCCACACGATGCCACTTTTGCTCTATGCGTGGAAATGCTCTGTGCATTACCCTGCGTGACCACATGGTGTCACTGTTGCTCCATGCATGAAATGCTCTGTGTATTGCCCTCTGTGGCCACACGGAGCCACTGTTTCTCCATGCGTGGAAATGCTCTGTGCATTACCCTGCATGGCCACACGGTGTCACTCTTGCTCCATGCAGGAAATGCTCTGTGCATTACCCTGTGTGGCCACATGGTGTCACTGTTGCTCCACGGGGGAAATGCTCTGGGCATTACCCTGCATGGCCACAAAGTGTTACTGTTGCTCCATGCGCGAAATGCTCTGGGCATTACTGTGATGGAGTGGGGACTGTCTGTGTATGGAATGGGAGAGCAGCGGGTGAGTTTAGGTGAGGGACAGGACCTAAGCATGTAACTTAAGCTAGGCAGCTGGGAGGGGGTCAGCACCTTTGCCCAGGAAGCTGAATAAAGGAAGGGGCTGGCTGGAGGGAGTTAGTTCAGTTTTGGTTTGGAGCTGGGTTGTTGGAATTCAGGGAATCCCAAACTGGGAACTAAGCTTACTGAACCCCCAGAAGGACTCGATTGAGGGGTCCTGGTTGTGCCCAAAGCCCTGCTGTATCCTTCGTTCCTGTTGGCCAAAAACCTTCTGTTTTACTGGCTGGCTGAGTCACTGTGTGTCCCAGGAAGAGGGGTGCAGGGCCAGATTCCACCACACTACGTGACACCCCCTAAGTCCCTCTGGGACCCCTGCAGCCTGGACGTAGGTATCTGTGCCCCCCACCAAACTCCTGAGCCCCCCCCCGACCCCCTACAGCCTGGACCTAGATATCTGTTCCCTCCACGAACTCCCTAAGCCCCCCAGGGACCCCTTGAGCCTGGACGTAGGTGGAACCCTTCTGCCAGGCTGAACTGATAGCAGCAAGGACTGGGTTCAATACATAGGGGTCCCTTGCCTACAATGTAATGCAAACCAGCTCGAGCCCCCACCCAGTGACATGGGAAAATTTTACATACGCACTCCTAGGTACCTCAAAGAGGCAATACTTCCCCTCTCACAAGCACAGAGTCTGGGTGTAGCAGAAAATGTTTAATAACGTGAGATAAACAACATAGCATTAAATTGGGAAAACACCTCAACTAGGCCGTGTCCTTTTCCCTGGGCTCATGAGTCCAGCAATCCCCAAATCACCCCAAGGCTCCAAAGTCCAATATCTCCAACGTTTCAAGAGTCCAGCAACCCCAGAATCACCCACAGTTGCGCAACCCCAGAGTTCAAGAGTCTATCGGCAGGGTTTTTCCCCCTGCCAGCCTGAGTAGAAAGGGGCACCTTATGTGGTCCACTGCTGACTGCTCTGCCTCTCCATGGGATTCTGCTTTTGCCTTCCCCACAAACTGCTCAGCTCGGTCCACCAGCTGCTTTGCCAGCCGACCTGTGTTCTGCTCCAGCTATCCCCCAAAACTGCTAGACTCACCTCACTCCGTGGGACACTCCCACAAACTGCTCCTGTCTGCCAACTACTGTGTTCTGCAATACAGTTTCAGAGTCCCCCATAAGCTAACACATCTTTTCAGTGATTTCAGCTCAAGAACCGAGAAATTCAACTTTTAAGAGAATAAAAAATCATCACTGCTATTCAACTGTTAAAAGAAAAAAAGTGCAATTGGTGACTCTAGCTCACCCAAGGAGCCCCCTCCCTTGTCTAGTGAGTGCCACTCAACTGATGGTGAGAATCCCTGTCTCAAAGCTGTTTCACAGTTCCTCATCCACACAATCAGGGTGACAACACTCCACATCTCACACCCCAACAACAAATAAACTGGGGATACCATAGCTGCCAAAGTAACCATCCCAGGCTGCCGTGGCCGTGTCACGCACGGTGAGTGTGTCTATGCAAACATGATCAGACCCTGAAATCCTTTTCCACACTTGCCATAATTCACCACCACATGTGAGGGTAGAGTTCATCCTGCTTCTGCTTACATAGGTATCTGTGCCCCCCACAACCCCCTAATCCCACCAGAACCCATCTAGCCTGGATAATGGTATCTGTGCTCTCCACAAACCTCTAAGCCCCCCAGGGAACCCACAAGCCCAGATGTAGGCATCTGTATGCCCCACACACCCCTTAATACCCACAGGAACCTTCCAGACTGTAGGTAGGTATCTGTGACCCCTAGAGCCCCACAAAGTCCCTCGGGACCCCTACAGCATGGATGTTTGTATCTGTGACCGACAAAAACCGCCTAAGCTACCCAGGGCCACCTACCATCAGGATGTAGGTATCTGTTCCCCCCCAAAACACACCTAATCCCCCCGGAACCCCTCCAGTCTAGATCTAGGTATCTCTGACCCCACGAATCCGCTAAGACATGACAGGACCTCTCCAGCATCGACATAGGTATCTGTGCCCACACAACCCTCCTAAGACCCCCAAAACCCCTCCAGCCTAGACGCAGGTATCTGTGCCCAGCATGAACCCACTAAGGTCCCTAGGACCCCTCTTGCCTGGAAGAATGTATCTGTGCCCCTTACAAACCCCTAAGCCCCCCCCAGGATCCCTATAGACCGGACGTAGATATCTGTGCACCCTCACGAACCCACTGATCCTCCCAGCGACCCCTACAGCATGGAAGTAGGTATCTGTACCCCAAAATTCCCCAAAGCAACCCCAGGACCCCTACAGCCTCGATATAGGTATCTGTGCCCCCGCACAACTCCCTAATACCCCCAGAACTCCTCCAGCCTGGACGTAGATATTTGTGACTTCCAGGGACCCCCAAAGCCCTCCCCAGGACTTCTCCAGTCCCTACATAGGTATCTCTGCCCCCCACCAGCCTTCTAAGACCCATAGGGCCCCCACCAGCCTGGTTATAGCTATGTGTACGCCACACAAACCCTCTAAGCTCCCCAGGGCCCCCTCCAGCCGGTACGTAGGTATCTGCGCAACCACAAACCCTTAAGTCCCCCAGGGACCCCTCTAGACCATACGTAGGTTTCTGTGACCCTTACCAACTCCTTAAACCCCCAGGGACCACTACAGTATGGACGTATGTATCTATGCTCACCACAACCCCCTAAGCCATCCAGGGACCTCTCCAGCCCTGACGTAGATATTTGTGCCCCTCATGAAGCCTCTAATGCCCACCAGAACGTCTCCAGCCTGGACGTAGCTATCTGTGCCCCCCATGACCCCTAAGTCCCCCAGGGATCTCTACAGCCTCTACATAGGCGTGATGCTCTGTGCATTACCCTGCATGGCCACATGTTGTCACTGTTCCTCTATGAGAGAAATGCTCTGTGCACTACTCTGCGTGGCCACATGGAATCACTGTTGCTCCATCCAGGAAATGCTCTGTGCATTTCGCTGCATGGCCACATGGTGTCACTGTTGCTCCATGCAGGAAATGCTCTGTCCATTACCTGGTGTGGTCACAAGGTGTCAATGTTGCTCCATGCAGGAAATGCTCTTTGCATTACCCTGTGTGGCCACACGGTGCCACTGTTGCTCCATGCAGGAAATGCTCTGTGTATTACCCTGTGTGGCTACATGGTGTCACTCTTGCTCCATGCAGGAAATGCTCTGTCCATTAGCTGGTGTGGTCACAAGGCGTCAATGTTGCTCCATGTGGGAAATGCTCTGTGCATTACCCTGCCTGGCGAAAGTTGTGTCACAGTTGCTCCATATGGGAAATGTTCTGTGCGTTACCGTGCGTGGCCACATGGTGTCACTGTTGCTCCATGCGGGAAATGCTCTGTGCATTACCCAGTGTGGCCACACGGTGTCACTGTGGCTCCATGCGGGAAATGCTCTGTGCATTACTGTGATGGAGTAGGGACTGTCTGTGTGGGGGATGGGAGAGCAGGGGGTGACTTTAGGACCGGACACGTGCTCAGCCTGTAACCTGAGCGAGGCGGTGGGAGGGGTCAGCACATTTGCCCGGGAAGCTGGACACAGCAAATGGCCAGCTGGAGGGAGTTGGGTTAGTTCAGTTTCGGTTTTGGTCTGGGTGGTTGGAATTCAGGGATTCCCAAACTGGGAACTAAGTTTCCTGAACCCCAGAAGGACTTGATTGTGGGGTCCTGCTTGTGCCTCCAAGCTCTGCTGTATCCTTCGCTCCTGTTGTCCAATAAACCTTCTGTTTTACTGGCTGGCTGAGAGTCACTGTGAGTCCCAGGAAGAGGGGTGCAGGACCGGACTCCCCCACACTCCGTGACAGACCCTAAGCCCCTCCGAGACCCCTGCAGCCTGGACGTAGGTATCTGTGCCTCCCACCAAACACCTAAGACACTCAGAGATCCCTCCAGCCTGAACTCAGGTATCTGTGCCCCCCACAAACCCCCTAAGCCCCCGAGGGACCTATACAGCCAGAACATTGGTATCTGTTCCCCATATAGACTCCATAAGCCCCTTGCGACACTCCAGTGTGCACGTAGGTATATGTGCCCCTCAGAAACCCTCTAAGCCCCCAGGAACCCCTACAGCCTGGACATAGGTATTTGCACTCCCACAACCCCCCTAACCCCCCCCTCCCGGGACATCTACAATCTGGACGTAGATATCTGTGCCCCTCACGAAACCTCTAACCCCCCCTGGGAACGATACAGCCTGGACATACGTATCTGTGCCCACTCGAACCCCTAAAACCCACTGGTACCCCTACAGCCTGGACATCATAGGTGTCTTTGGCCCCCACAAATCCCCTAAGACTCCCAGGATGCCTCCAGCCTGGACGTAGGTATCTTTGCCCCCCACTAGCCCCCTAAGCCCCCCTGGTAACCCTACAGCCTGGATGTAGGAATATGTGCCCCCCACGAACCCTCTAAGCCCCCATGGGACCCTAGAGCATGGAGATTGGTATCTGTGTCCCCCCAAACTCTCTAAGCCCCCCAGGGACCGCTATGGCCTGGACATAGGTATCTGTGCACCCCAAGGCCCCTAAGATCCCCCGGACCTCTGCAGCCTGGCTGTAGGTGTGACGGTGCTGCCCGTGGGAGCCAGATCAGCTCACTCAATCAGAGTGAATTGCAAACAAAACAGGGCAGACAAATCCCAAACTCTGCTGGTTATTTCAATACTTAGATTTACCAAGCCAGCACAAAACAGCTTCTGTAGTACCTCACTGGTTACTTAGAAGTTTAAACCACGCAGTTCCCTTAAAGTACCCAGCCTCAGGCCTCCGTCCAGACACACCTGCTGGATATGATGATGATTCCTGAAAATCTTACTTCATCATATAAAAGAAAAGATTCTTCCGATCCCAAAGGATCAGCCACATAACCAGGTTCAATTATAACTTAGATTTTACCTAAAATACATGCTATAGCCAATTCTTATTAACTAAGCTAAAATTTATTAGAAAAGAAAAGAGAGAGAGTGAGTGTTGGTTAAAAGATTAATAGACATATAGACTTGAATTCAATTTTTGAGGTTCAGATACAAAGTTCACATGAGCTTGTAGTTGCCAAAAGTCCTTTTAGAAATAGTCCATAGGTTATAATCCACTGTCCATATTCAGGGTGGCTCCAGTCAATGACTGGGGATCTCAATCCTTGTGGCTTAAGGTTTCCCCCTCTTGAAACCCAAAGCAGATCTGAGATGAAGAAGGATCGTGTCCCAGGTTCTTAAACATTTCCAGCAGCCTTTCAGCCTGAGAAAACAATAGGCTTAACTCTTCTTCCAAACATCCTGGCAATTAGTACATCCATCAAACAGTTCAGATACAGATTACCACAACCTTCAAAGAGACACAGACAATAATACTATTTCACTCAAGTATCATCATAAATGTTAATATTCTTTTTTTGCTCTTTGAATTAAAACTATAGCAATAGACAAGACTTGTTTGCTGACATCACAAGACCTGAGCAAACACCTCCCCTTCTACCTCTAACACTGCAGACTTGCATTTCAAAGCTCTGTTCATTTACATATCTTGTTAACCAGTTTTTAAGGTTCACCCACGGGTCAGGTCAGTCGGTGAGGTGAGTTAATTAACTCTTTCTGGCCCTGTCACCTTTCAATGAGATATTAGATTATACTTATGTCAGGGACTCTAACCCAGATGGCAAAGTTCGTTGTCTGACCGCGAGAGAGACAGGCAACACCAGCAAGGTCCGATCAAAAGCTCTTTATTGACAAGTGCACGCATCAATAGAGAGCAGCTCGTCTCCAGAGAGAACCAGCCTGCTCTTTACATCTTAGTATAAGCCTATGTAGACAGTTCCGTCGCGTCATAAATTTTTCCCTGGAGCAACCCACCCCCTTCTTCTAACAACTAGAAACTAGACACCTTTAGTATACATGCATGCCTAAAGTTAGAAATGTAGGGGAGTTAAAAACAAACAAAGAACAAAACCAGGGAGGCTGGGAAACTAGGACTCTTATCAGTTCTTCGAAGGAGCTGCCCGAACACAGCACATCTGGTACTATGCCAGGAATGCAGCTTCTCTCTTATCTCACTTTTTCCCAGCGCTTGTGAGACATGCTGCTGCTTCTCAGTGTTTTCCACTCAGGGATTACCCACAAACCTCTGTTAGCCTGACTTTGGTCAGGTTGGCATACCTGGTTTTGTCTGCTATATCTTTATTCAGGCCTAACAATCCCCCCTTTGTCCCTAGAGGACCATAATGGGACTCTTGGGACACATATCCATTTAACAATTGTACGGGGGAGGCTAGTAAACCATGACCCAAGGTCTGAGTGGAGGTCCTTAAAACTAAAAGTGTGATCAAGAGATATAGCATGGAAAACAACAGCAACATTCTTAATAGCTTGTAAATCTTTGTCAATTAAGCCAGAGTGATTAACAGCAAAGCAACATTTTTCCCCAATGCGAGCACAAGCCCCTCTCTAATTCAGCATTCATGGCATTTAGCACACGTCTATTTTGCAAAGTTACTTCTGCTACTTCATCAGTCTTTCGTTGCAACTTTTGGAAAGCGTCTATTAATGCATTAGCTGGTTTTTTTCAAGCTCTGCAGAAATATTTACAACTGCTCTCTTGAGCTTAGCCACTCACAATCCAGGAATGAGTGCACGGACAAAAGAGTGGAATCCTGTTTGTCTGACAACTAAGGGATTGGGGCACTGACTATAAATCAGTTAGGTATACCAAGTGGTCTAATTTCCCAGATGTTTCGGTGAATAGTCCAGTCCCATGTGCATCCTCCCCATGGACCCGTCAGGATTCGGTATGTGGAAGCCCACACCCCCCAGTCCAAATGCTTGGAAGGAGCACTGTAAATGTTTACACTTCCACCCAGAAAGTCTTTAGTATATCTCCATGACCACAGATCAGATGGTACTCCTGATGTGTCTGTAAGGGCAGTGGGCCAAGTCTGGTACTCAAGATCACTCCAAATGGCCATCAGCTGGTCATTCAGGAAATTCTGAATCTCCAAACATACTAGATCCCACTGCAATGCCTTCCCAGCCTCAGTGATATTTAATACCATCTTTCCTTGGTGTAGTACTATATTACATTTGTTATTTAACTATTTTCAGGTACTTTTAAAAGGCATTGACATTAATAGCATAGGAGGGGGTTACATTATTAGTCACTGGAATGGTTTCAATACAGGTAAAATTTCCAGTGGCAGAACAAACTCTTCGGGTACTTGTTATTTAAAATCCAATTAGAGAGAGCAATACATGCTGAAGAATTTATCCACAACACAGGGCACAGCCTGTAGAATAAACCCCAAAATCCAATCAATACCACATTCCCAAGCATGGGTCCCACAAATTTTTTCTGCCAGTGTACAATTCTTTGTTTCTTCACCGAGGTCAGTTCTTAATGTCCTTTCTAGTCAGGAATTCCTGGACTTTAGCAATTTCAGTGGAGTGTGTTCCTTCTTCTTTCCCAAAACAGTCTTGGTGCAGCATCATATAGGGGAGAGGTTACTAGCACATCACCCTGTAATGGTTTTGCTTTTTCTAGAAAAATTCAAAGGCACAGTAGATCTGTCAGTGGATAAGGGAGAGGCTACTAGCACTTCACCTTGTACTTTTTGCCTACTGTCCAGAAGGCACAGTGGAGCTAGAAGGTGAAATAGGCTAATCATCAGTAGGAGAATTCTCCCAATGTGGAGGGGTCTTTTTGCAGTGAGAATCTTGGGTCCAAGCAGTCAGTCTTTGGTACTTCACAGCGGTGTTGGTAGTCATCAGGACTTAAGGGCCTTTCCAGCATGGAGCCAAGGCAGTCTTTCGTTGGTGGACCTTTACATCAATCCCGTCTCCTGGTTCCAAGGAGTGGCAGGGCTGCTAGGGTCTTTGGGTAGCGCTTCCTTACCTGTGAGAAAAAAAACTTAACACATTTCATTAGTGCCTGGCAGTGTTTTTCAGATCTCATAGCTGCATGGGCAAATTCAAGCCCTCCTTTTCCTGGTTGTTAACCAAGTCTTAACTGTGAGCAGTGTCCTTGAATGGAGTCAGTGTCTTATCTATAGCCTGAGCTTGCTATTTTATTTTATTTTATTTTTTCAGTTAATTCATTCTGTTCTTTGTGCTTCTTCCCTTCTTGGCTTCTTTTAACCTGCAAAGGAAACTTTCACTTTTTACTTATACACCTTTTTCCCAACAATGAACACCTACACATTGTCATTATACAGTACATTAGTCTTATTATTTAATATATGCCACACACACCCTTTTACTAAAATAACCTTATTACAGAGCTTTCGAGCAACAAGCCAGGACAAGCACACCCACTTTGAGGAGTTCACTCAATACAACCTCTAGTCCAATAGCCTTCCACCATCCCCAGCCCTCTGGCTAGAAATCTGAAGTAGCCAGAAAGATCCCATGTACAATATGGGGAGTGGGTTAACTTTTCATGTTCTTGCTTTCAAAGACTGTTGGTATGCAAATTTTAACAACAATTTTTGTAATTAACAATTTGACCAATAAAGTTTCTTTTCCTTACTTAAGGAAATGCATTAGACTTTAGTATATCACATTCTCCTGATTTATCTAAACACTTTGTATTCCAAGTTGAACAAAACAAGTATCTGCATTTTAATTTAACCTTTTTTTTTTATTTTAAACTAGATTATTTTATAAAAATATTAAACACAAAAATTCCGGCCACAAGACAAACACCACAAGACAGAACATAGAACACAAAACATAATTTCTATTGTGCCAGTAAATGCATGGTACGTTGAATGCTGTTTAGCTGGCATCAGTTTTCTCTGATTATCTGAAAGCCCAAAAAACAGAGGTCTACCCCTTCTGGGCAGACAATCATTGCTTAAAATAGACAAATACCCTTGTTGATTTCAGGAAAAACAGAGGAATTATCCCATATTTTATGTGTTTCATAGGCAGCCCAGGTTTCAGTGGCCCCTACCTTATCAGTTAGATAATTTGCATGAATACAAATGCTTTCTGGCTTGCTTTTTACTTTTAACTCTTGCTTTCAAACACTGAAAGAAAACATCACTACTTATAGTGCCCTTACAGCCTAATAAAATTTCAATTACATAGCACTATATACATTCTTCAGCTAATTTAACTAAATTCTAAATGATTGCAATTAACAATTTCTTTGCCTCAATTTATTTACAAACATTTCAAAGACACCAAGAACTTTCCTCTTTAGCATTTTTACAAAGTTCAACTGCTGTTTCCTCCAGCAACTACAGAGTTAACTTCTCACTCTCCCTTAAATCACTTGCTTGTCTCCCAACAGCCACTTTTATCAACTCAAATCACCATTCCAAGTAAGTTCTGGGTATTTGAAATCCCCATGCTTACACTTACTTACTCCTTCCTTCCACTACACCCTTGAAGTTTTCCAACCTGTTTTCCAATCTCTCTGTCTGTTGCCTGCCCGCCTGGGCCCGATCCTGCTTTTCTCACTGAACCGTCCCTTCCATAGGCACCAACTTCTTCCACTACCAGTTTAGTTAGGAGGGTGGGCTTCTCAACTAGCCCCCCACTCCTCCTGGTCTCTTCCCTTAAACATTCTTACTCACAAGACTACCCGAGTCCTCCTTCATGAGGCTTGCCACCTAGACGAAGACACATGGCCCATTGGGCAAAGGCCATTTACTTAACATATAATTTGAAGGACTACTCTTAGAGGGTTTACCCAGAGACTCATTCATCTGTTTGACACTTAAACAGAAAAGAGAATTACACAGAGAGCAGAGGGAATTACAGTCTAAGCCAGACTTTCCCACTTCTATACACTGACCGCTACAGGGGACAGGACAGAAGGATCTCAATTTAACCTCAGAGCTGTCTCGCACACATGGCTTCCACTCCGAGGAATTACGAACAAGAGGTTCAGTTCCACCCACACTCCTAACACCCAAATGAACAGAGAAAAAAAACAACAACAGTAACGGGTTAAATAGAACAGAACGAGAACAAGATAGAGTTTCCTTATCCTATTAGGACTCACTTTTACTCATGCAGTTCTCAGCATGTAACACCAACAGTACCAAGCAAAGCAAACAGAAAATAACAAGGGTAAAACAAATAGATGGTGTAAATTCTGCAGGGCTCCCCCCTTCTTAATTGCTCACCAAACTGTGACAAATTTCTGTTACCAATCTATCCCTCATGTCAGATGATCAGGCTGACACTACAGGATCGTTGGGGGAAGATAAAGAAAACACGCCATATAACTGAATTTTAAAGCTTCATTAATAAAATAATAAAACAACAACGGAGAGTGTTGGGAACGCTCTCACATCACTCAGGAAAATATTAATGCCCCAAGCCCGAAGCTCCTTTCATACTTACACACGTACGTCCAGACTGGCCACTTCTGTGTATAATGTTCAGAGGAGGGGGAGAGGTGGAAGGGAGATTATCCTGTATACAGCTTGTCCAGAATTTCCAACATGCTTCTGCTCTTGGGAGGGCTGTTCTTTTACACCCTGGAATCTCCTGCGGCGTCTCTTTCAGAGATTCCAGTCCAGGCCGGCTGCCTGTGGCTTCTTTGGTGTCACCAAGCCACACCGACTCCAGGGTCACAAAGGCACACTGTTGGATCTTACTGGACAGTTAAGCTTTGCAAATGTAATTTCAGTTCTGTAACTTGTATTTCCTTTGCTTCGCCTCTGTGTATATTTTTTCCTTCACAGCCAGCTGGGGCCGAAAGCAGCCCCTCCCTGCACCAAGCACAGTCCGCTCCGATTCCTGACCCTGAACGCAGAGCACCCCCCTCCTTCCATCCCGGGGCCAAGATGATTTTTAAATTAACCCGTTCCTTATGTCTTTTTCTTTCTTTTTCTCTTTCCCATTAAACATTCTAGTAGCAATGCTAACTACTTCAGACAAACTTTTCCCTTGCGTACCATCTGGATGCTTTCTAAATCTTTTTGCAATATCCTTTGCACATTGTGTCATGAAAACCATTTTAACCATCTCCTTTCCATGATCAGTTTCAGGATTTAAATTCCCATGCTTTTTAACTTCACAAATCAGTCGAGCACAAAAGTCAGAGAGGTGCTTATCTGGATGCTGAACACAAGCAGTCACCTTGCTCCAATTTGGAGTAGCCTCCCCTGCATCTCTAATACCATTCAAAACAGCTTTTAAAAATCCATCCAACTTTGTCTTTTGAGCTGGATTATTGGGATTCCAGTTAGGGTCAGTAATTAGCCAAGGTGCATTCAAATGAGCTGCATATTTTTCTTTTACTTTTTGTCTTTCATCTTCTGTCATGAGAGTATCTAATAACTGATTTACATTTGCCCAAGTGGGCACATGAGTGAAAAAGATTGTGCAGAACATTCTTTCCACTGCCTCAGGATTGTCTCATAAGTGAGGCATAGTGCACTGCCAGTTAAACAAATTTGAAGTTGCAAACAGGGTATGGGTAAAACCATCTCATGTTCCCCAGCAACCAGTAGAACCAGATAAGTTCTCAATGAGGCTTGTAATATCAGAGGTGTCTCAGAAACATTCTCTCTCATGGAGTTAAGTAACCTAGTGGGGGTCCACAAGGGTAAGGACAAGGGCTGCTGTAATATTGGGGGTGTTTGAAAAGCAGTCCCTGACCAAGTTTGCAAAAGGCTGGCTGGAGGCTGCACAGAGGGGGTGAGGCTGCCTGATTCCTCTGAAGATGAGGGAACATCACTCTGAGCTCCCCCTTGATTCTCCTCTGTCCCTGAACTGTCCCTAACCTGCTTTTGAATCCTTGCACTCCATCAGACGGGGAAGAACAGGAACAAATTGTCCTCCTCCCGGTGCGGCTCTGGTGCATATGGTGGGTGATTTTTTTACAAGAGCTCTCCATACAAACAGCTTCAAAAGCTACCCATCCCTCCATGGGTTTATAATTATACCATACAAACAAGTAATCCATTTGTCTCGGCCTAAGATCAACCAAAATATCCCTTAAGGAGTTCCTCCTATCTGTGGAAAAGGTTTCACCCACCGGCCAGTCTCTAGTTGGGGACAAATGAAAGGTAAATGATGGCCATTGGATCCAACACAGATTTCTCATCTTAAATTTAACTAGATCAGCTGTCTCAGAAATCTCTTTCCAATCTCTAAGTATCAGAGACAACGGGGCATCCCCCGGGCACTTACTGCCAACTTGTCTCATTTTAATGAAGGGACTCTAACCCCTCTTCATGAAGGGACTCTAACCCCTCCTCCCCGGGTCGAGGTAAAGAGACTCTAACCCCCACCTCCCCGCATCGAGCGCTCGCTTACCTCTCCAGGGACTTGAACACCTGGACTGAAACTCAAACCCAGGCTGGGACTCTAACCCAGACAACTTGGATCCTGTGCAAATCTGGACTGGGACTCTAACCCAGACCTGGACTGGGACTCTAACCCAGACCTAAGTAGTCAGGGACTCTAACCCCGACAACCTGGACCCTACTCAATGGGTAGGTGGACGTTGCTGGATTTCCAAGAGTTTCAGCTGGTTCACAGAACACGCCTTATCGCCAACGCAGAGATCAGATCACCAGGCAAGGCTCCTCTAAACTGGAGGATGCGCGCTGCGTTGCCTCAGGGTCCGATCCCCCGCCGGAGAGTCAGACGGGTCCCGGCGGAGTCGCCAAAGATTTCAGGGACTCTAACCCAGACGGCAAAGTTCGTTGTCTGACCGCGAGAGAGACAGGCAACACCAGCAAGGTCCGATCAAAAGCTCTTTATTGACAAGTGCACGCATCAATAGAGAGCAGCTCGTCTCCAGAGAGAACCAGCCTGCTCTTTACATCTTAGTACAAGCCTATGTAGACAGTTCCGTCGCGTCATAAATTATTCACTGGAGCAACCCACTCCCTTCTTCTAACAACTAGAAACTAGACACCTTTAGTATACATGCATGCCTAAAGTTAGAAATGTAGGGGAGTTAAAAACAAACAACGAACAAAACCAGGGAGCGAAAACAAGGAGGCTGGGAAACTAGGACTCTTATCAGTTCTTCGAAGGAGCTGCCCGAACACAGCACATCTGGTACTATGCCAGGAATGCAGCTTCTCTCTTATCTCACTTTTTCCCAGCTCTTGTGAGACATGCTGCTGCTTCTCAGTGTTTTCCACTCAGGGATTACCCACAAACCTCTGTTAGCCTGACTTTGGTCAGGTTGGCATACCTGGTTTTGTCTGCTATATCTTTATTCAGGCCTAACAATTATAATGTCACAGTCTCGGGGAGTTGACTGCTGCAGCTCCCCGTAGACTCTGCCTGCGCCTCTCACCGAGCTGGAGTACAGCAGGCGAGGGGAGAGCACTCAATGTATTGCATCTACACTAGACGCGATATATCAACCCCCGCTGGATCGATCGCTGCCCACCGATTCGGCAGGTGGTATAGACATATCCCGAGTATCTGGTGATCGGAGCTGGACCCCCGAGGGGGACACATTGAAGGAACTCAGGGGTTAAGGTGCCTCTATTGTCAACTGTCAGGGCTGCTGTGGCTCAGAGGAGGGTGCTTGACTGCCTGGCAGGCTTAGGCGCCGCAAGCCTTGGAGGTGGGAGAAGTGAAGCGGCCACGGCGTGCTCGGGGTGCTCGTGCTCGGAGCAGGGGTGAGCTCGGGCGACGGGGATGCCGCAGGGCAGAGCAGGAGAGTTGCCACAAGAGGGGAGCCTCAGGGTGGAGGGGGGAGCTGCCACGGGTGGGGCGCCTCAGGGAAGGGGTGCGGGGGGGGAGGGTGCAAGGTGGAAGTTTCGCCTAGGGCATGAAACTTCCTTGCACCGGCCCTGCCCCACGCCCTGCCTGCAGCCAGCCCTGCACCCCCTGCCCTGCCCTGCCGGCAGTCAGCCTCTGTCTCCAGCCAGCCCTGCACCTTCTGCTTTGCCTGCACCAGCCGCATCCTCCCTGCCCTGTCTCCAGCCAACCCCTGATGCACCCCCCTGCCTGAAGCCAGCCAGCCACGCAGCCCTTGCCCTGCCTGAAGCCAGACCCTACCTCCAGCCAACCCCACATCCACTGGTGCCCTGCACTTCCCAGGGCAGTAACCCTGCACATCTGCTTCAATGAGGGGGGCAGGGAGCAGCTGGGACCCACACATGTGCACACCCTAGGGTGACCAGACAGCAAGTGTGAAAAATCGGGACGGCGTGGGGTGTAATAGGATCCTAGATAAGACCCCAAAATTCGGACTGTCCCTATAAAATTGGGACATCTGGTCACCCCAGCACACCCCCAGGACTCCTGAGTTCCATTGCTGGGTTTCCTATTGGTTCCTCTGCTGGTTGTTTTCCTTTTTCTGGGGACTTTGGGCAAGTTGCTCCCCACTCTCGGGCTCTGTCCCCAGCAGTCAAATGGGGATTTCATACCTTCCCGCTATTGGAAAGTGCTGGGAGAATCCCCCAGGAAAAGCTGCTCTGACAGTGCTAAGCAGCATCTGACCATTCAAGGTCGGAGCTCACTGCCCAGGAGGAGTGCTTGGCTCTGGGGTTTCACTTCAGCCCAGTGTAGAGAGAGAGCCCTAACCATGGAGTTTGGCTCAAGAAGACCAAGTCTCCAATTTGTTAAGGGTGTTTTGAATTTCAATCCTGTGCTCCAAAGTGCTTGGTGTCAGTTGTAAACTTTAGGAGCATGCTCTCCACTCCATTTTCCAAATCATTCATGAAAATATAGAATAGTACCTGACACCGGACTGATCCCTGCCAGACCCACTAGGTTCACCCTCCCCGTTGGGCAGCTAAACATGGAGAAGGGCTCCTGGAGTCTTGGCTTTCAACCAGCTCTGCACCCACATTACACTGATTGCAGCTGGACTACATTTCCCTCGTTTGCTTCTGAGAATGTCCTATGGGACTGTGTCGAAAGCCTTAGTAACACCAAGCTAGATCCCATCTATTGTTTACTCACCTCTACCAGGCCCAGAACCCTGCCAAAGAAGGAAAGAGGATTGGTTTGGAATGATTTGTTCTTGACAATTCCACGCTCACTAGTCATAAGAACCAAATCATCCTGTAGGTGCTGCTGACAAACTGAGTGTTTAAGAATGTATTGCAGGATCTCTCCAGCTATGGCAGTCAGGCTAGCTAGTCTGTAAGTCCCAGAGGTCTTTTTGTTCCCATTTGAAAGATAGGTCCTGTCTTGTTCATGGATGGGAAGATGTTCTTTTTCAGGGGTCTCAGACGAGAACTGGGGCACAACACCTGGTTTGTAAAGGCCACAAAAACGGAGGCAGGAACCTCTTCTCTGCTGCTGGCAAAGAACCACAGGTACCTAAAAGATAGGGACTCACATCTTTGAATGGGTTTTAAAAAGGCAGTGGTTAATAAGTTTGGCCCCGACCATTTCTTGTTTCCACAGACTAGACATTTTAGCAAACTTTAGAATTCCTTGGTGCTAAACACTGTGAAACTCCCCTTTCTCCTTCACAGAGGGCTTTAATACCCCTTATCTCACTTGGGCTCTAAACTGCCCATAGTTCGAGAACTGTTCCTGTTCCGATTGGACAGATGGGAGAAGGGAAGTGACCTACCCAAGGCCTACACAACAAGGCGATGGCAGAGCCAGAAAGAGAAGCAACCAGTTCTGACTCCTGTTCTAACAGATGAAAACACCCCAGCGCCCAGGAATCGAGATGGTGGGAAAATTTCATTCAAACGATTTCTGTCCGAAAATCCCATTTAGACTAAACCAGTTTGTTTCTCAGAATCATAACAAGTGGGATGAAAGATCTTTGCAAAAATATTTTGTTGCAAAACAAAAGCATCTCCTCTTTGTCAGAGTGTGTTAAATTGTCTCCTCGCACACAAAGAGGAGACACTTACATCTCAACCATTAGATAAGATGCTTCAATCTGAGCTAAGTCGTTGCTACTATTAACAATTTCAAAATAAAAAAATACAAATACAATAGACTATTTCAGCTAATCTATTATGTCATAATCTGGGAAACTTCATATTATGCACTACTTCTAGTGACACTCCCAAATGGATCCGCATCCTTCACCCACCATGAGGTAGGTAAGAGCGGATCATTATTATCCCTACTTGAAAGAGGGAGAAGCTCAGGCTGAGAAAGGAGAATTGACTTGTCTTAGGTCACACAGCCCGTCAGAGGCAGTGTTGGGAATAGGACCGAAGAGCCCTGATTTTCAAACAAACCATCGGATCTTGAATTTCAGACATTGAATGACCTGAATACTGTGCTCTCAGATGAGCTCCAGACCAACAACAGTGACAGTAATTATTCAGCAAGTATTTGAGGAGAACTGCAATGTTAGAGGGAATCATCAACTGCTCAGAGACAATTAATGCAGAGAAGCAGCAAAATTAATCAAAGATAGAACTGGTTCTGACTTATTTACTTGATCTTAAAAGAGAACAACAAGGACCTGAGTCTCCTCCCTGTCAACATCCCCCTGCTCAACCAATCAGGGTAGAGACGGAGGACGGGAGGCTGAGGGTTCTCACCAGAGAGCCCAAAGGATGGCCCAGGTCACCGGTGGGGATCACTGCCCGAGCACTATTTCAGTCCCACATTTTTGGGTGGACCTTCCATAGTGGGAGCTGCAGAGGACTTCCCTGCAACACACACACACACACCTCCGTCCTGTTGTTGGGAAGGGAACAGGAAAAAGGACAAAAGAAGCAAGAGAAGAAGAGGAGGGAGGGATGGAGGAAGAGGTGAAACAAAAAGGACAAACCCTAATGTCCCCAGCGATTCTAAGGGACAAAATCCCAGGTGCGCAATAAAATTCTGCCTGAAGCTCGTGTTTTCCATGCCTAGAATTCACTTGTCACCAGATAGATCAGACTGAACAGGTTTCAAACCTCCAGGAGGCTCTTACCTTCTAAACAGGGACGGCTGTTTTCTAGTAAAATCACTACAAGGGAAGGAGGAAACTCGAAAGAGGTTCCTCCTGGCGCTCACGTCCATGACCTCAAATAATCTCTCAGTCCTCAAAGAGAGACCTGGAGAAGGAAACGTGCTGAAGCAAAGCCACAGAGGTCTCTGAGGTTTCCCTGGCCCCTCGCCCCTGTCCTGCCTGGCTGATGTCAGCATCTCTCTGTGAGGTCACCACCTCCCCACCACCTTTGACCAATAGTCTGAGGTCCTGCAAAAGGCTTTTGTGATGTCACTGCCACACCCCTCCCTTGCTGGGCTAATGTCCTGCCCCTGGCCAGGCACTTTGGAGGTTTGAGCTACTCCCTGTGGATCACCCCACTCAAGGAGCGTTCGTTCTAGGCAGCAAGCCGGCTAGACAGGAAAACATCAGACGCTGCTCCCAATGCTACACTCAGTTTTTCAGAAATTAGTCGACTTCATGGTCAGAAGACACCATTAGAGCATCTAACCTGCAGATCACAGGCCTCCTGTATGACATAACAGCTACTTTGGGGGCAAACACATTCCAGAAAGGCATCTAGTCTTCATTAAATGACATCAGGAGATGGTGAATCCACCACTTTCCTTGGTAGCTTGCTCCCGTGGTGAATCATCCTCGCTGTTGACTATTGTGCCTCAGTTGTAATATGAATTTGTCTCTTTTCACTTTCCAGCCATTGGGTCTTGTTATGCCTTTCTCTGCTCCATTCAAGAGCCCGTAAATACCCAATCTTTTCTCTCCATTAAGGCCCTTCAACATTTCAATGAAATCACCTTTCAATCTTCTTTTGATAAGCTAAACAGGTTGATCTCTTTCAATAGCTCACTGGAAGGCATTTTTCTCCAGCCCTCAGAACATTTGGTGGCTCTTTGCTGCCCTAGCTCCAATTTCACAACATCTTTTTCAAATGAGGATACCAGAACTGGAGGCAGTATAAAGGTTGTATAAAGGTAAAATTAAATAGGTTGCAGAGGAGTTTTTTTTAATTTCGGCTTTTGTTGCTAAAAATTTTGTCTCTCTGCGGTGAGAAAAAACACTCCCCGAATGCCAAAATTTGAGCCATGAAAAGCGGCAGTGTGAACAGCGCATCATAGGTGGAGCTGTGCTCCCGGTGACAAAGCTCCTGCCCCTCACTGGAGGTAGTTTGGCTTTGTTGCCGGGGAAGCTCTCTCTCAGCGATAAGGACGGCCACACAGCGCACCTTACAATGGCACGGTTAGAGTGGCACAGCTGCACCGTGGTAAGGTGCGCGGTGTAGACACAGCCTCAGAGCTGGGGAAAGCCGACAGGCGCTGAGGAGCACAGGGTTCAGACAGAGACATCCGTTAGGAGAGGAACTATTCACAGGGATTCTCTATAGCCTAGTAAGGTGGAGAGGATGGAAGATGATAATGTACAGGTAGGTTCTGATGAGAAACAGTGAAATGAAAGAGTCTCCCTCAATTACATCATGTAATAGCAGACAGCTAAAATGGGACACATTTTAGAAGTGCTTAAATACAAACGCTAAAC
Source organism: Gopherus flavomarginatus (assembly GCF_025201925.1). Lineage (NCBI taxonomy): Eukaryota > Metazoa > Chordata > Testudines > Testudinidae > Gopherus > Gopherus flavomarginatus. The sequence continues at coordinate 1,372,024 of NW_026115098.1, forward strand.
GTCTAAGTACTAAGACTGGTGAATTTGAGTGCCTGGTATTGAGTGACGATATTGATAGAATAGGCATCACAGAAACCCTTGCACCCCCTCCTGCACCCACATGGGGAGACTGACCTGTGTGCATGGAGCAGCTGGCATTGCTGCCCCCCACTCCTCCCTGGAACGCTGCTCATCTGGGCACCCCTAGGGGCCATGGGATGTGGGGGCAAGAAGTGAGATCATCCGAGCTCCCTGCATCCAGGTCACTTTCCTCAGCCGGGCTGCATAGCGGGAGGGCAGAGAGCAGCAGCTTCTGATGCTCCCCTCACAGCACAGCCCAAGTGGGAAAAGTGACCAGGACGCATGGAGCACATAGGGTTGCTCCTTACTCCCCTCAAACCTCTATGGACCCATGGAGGAGCATTGGGGCAGGGGAGAGCAGTGAGCACCTTTGCACTGCCACACGGTGCCATTTGACCCCTGGAGCCCTGGGCGGCTATCGGGGGGCACCACCCCTAAGGCCGGCCAGGCTCCCCAGAACGAGCAGCAGAAAACACAGAGACTGGCCACACACTGAGCAGTGGTAGCCTGGGCGGCTCGTAATGGAGGCTCAGGGGGGAGGGGCGTCATAACATTTTTTCCCAGATTTGGACCTTAGCGTCCAAAATATGGGTGTTAGCATGAAAACCTCCAAGCTTAGTTACCAGCTTGGACCTGGTAAAGCTGCCACCAGCCAGGGATTTATACAGTGCCTGGCTCGCTGTGGTCTCCCCAAAACCTTCCCCGGGGGACCCCCAGACTCAGATGCCTTGAGTCTCACAACAAAGGGGAATAAACCATTTCCCTTCCCCCTCCTCCCCTCCAGGTGTTCCCTCCCTGGGTTCCTGGAGAGATATACAGAAGCAAGCTCCGTGAATCTAAACAGAGGGACTCGCCCCTCCCTGTTTCCAGTCCTGGAAATAGAAGTACCAAGATAGCTAATCTCTCTTCCCCCTTACCCAGAGGGTATGCAAAGTCAGGCTAGTAAATCTAACACAACGAGATTTTCCCCCTGACTTCTTCCTCCCACCAATTCCCTGGTGAGCTGCAGACTCAATTCCCTGGAGTCCCCACTAAAGAAAAAATCCAACAGGTCTTAAAAAGAAAGCTTTATATAACAAGAAAGAAAAGGACATAAAAATGGTCTCTCTGTATTAAGGTGACAAATACAGGGTTATTTGCTTAAAAGAAAATAATGAATAAACAGCCTTATCCAAAAAGAATACAATTTAAACATTCCAGCAACTACACACATGTAAATACAAAAAAAACCAATATAAACTTTTTGTCTTATTATCTTTGTACTTACAACTTGGAAACAGAAGATTAGAAAGGCAGGAGATAGAAAAATCACTCTCATAGCCGAGACGCCACAGACACAAGACAAAGAATAAAGAACTCACACACAAACTTCCCTCCACCCAGATTTGAAAAAGTCTTGTTTCCTGATTGGTCCTCAGGTCAGGTGTTTTAGGTTACTGGTGTTACCCCTTTATAGGTAAAAGAACATTAACCCTTAGCTATCTGTTTATGACAAGGGGGCTCAGCCTCCCCAAACCTTGCACTGCCAAGGGGACAGTGGGGCCCATGATCAGGGGCCCTGGCCAAGTTAGGTCCCCCTGGAAAAGTCTCCCCTATGTCAGCCCCAGGGCTGGAGGAGCTCCCACTCCCTGCTACAGCCCGGGGGCTGCAGCAGGGGCACAGAGCTTCTCTGGTCTCAGGGCCACAGCGAGGCAGGGGTAAAGGAGTGATAGGGTGGGGCTGGTGGGGGAAGGGGTGGAACAGAAGTGACAGTGGATGGGGCCATGGGTGGAAGGGGGTAGAGCCACAGACAGAAGGTAGGGGCATGGTTCTGGTGCTGGGGCCCCCACACTTGTTCTCCCTTTCCCGGGGGTTTGGCATCACTAGCCCCGGCTTAGCGAGTAGGATTCAGTGGTCCCCATAATGTGGGGTGCGACTCCTAGGGGGACACAGAGGAACATTCATGGGGGCACCTCAGGACCTGAGCCAGCCCACATAGAGGGCAGGGAGGGAGCACCACTCTGCCACAGCTCTTCCCCAACCCCACTCTCAGCCTGAGACTCTGGCTCCCAGCCCGGCGTCGACCCCTTTACCCCTGTCCGCACCCCTCACCCCAGCAAGCAACAGCCCCACTCCTCCCAGCCCCGGTTCTTGACCGTGGCTTCCGAGGGGCCACAGCCATGGCTAAGAGGGCACAATGTGAAATGTTTGGGGACCACTGGTTTAGGGTGACGTCCTCAATCACTTCTCTGCAGTCCAATAAAAGCTATTCCTCACTCACCTACCCCTCCATCAGGACGGACTAGGTATGTTCTGCTGCCCTTCACTCATACAGGAAGGAGAATAACATTTCATTCCACTCAATCCTAAAGTCATTTGTAACCCAAGACCATCCCAAACTCGTCATTTTGGGGAAGCGGCCCCATCATGCTGCATAGCTAGGCAGAGTAGGTGTGTCTATGCAAACACGGTCTGTTCCGGAAGTCTTTCCCCAGCTCCTCACTAGGTGAGAGAGGGGAGCTCATTCAGACCCTGCTTTCGCTTAGTATTTAAAAACTCCTTAGTGTCCCTATCTCTGCTGGCCTTAGATTTCTCCTCCTGTCCGTTTTTTGACAGCTCAGATGAGGTGACCGAGTGGTTAAGGTGATGGACTGCTACCCCATTATGCTCTGCCTGCAGGGGTTCAAATCCCATTCTCATCAGAGGCATTTAGTCTTCACCCTCCTTTAGAGACAACCATCTCCCCCTTTGGTACAATAACAGATGAAACAATGTTGCTTGTGTTACCCCAAATTGGGTCAGTTAGTAAGCTTAGAGAGGACTAATAATGCCCCTCCCCCCCAGAGTCTGGCAGAAAGCAGCACATTTATTAGCTTGATAGCTAAGCTGCAGGAGGATCCGCCCGCCCGCCCCGCTGGGATGGGGGGGCCGGGGCCCGGCCGTCGTGTGGGGGGGAGGGGCGGACCCCGGGCCAGGCGGGGGGGGCGATGTATTAAATCCCTCCCCATATAATGTGCTACTCCCGGGCACTGCGCATGCCCAGTAACAGCTGCTGAAGCCGCTGCCCTTCCTCCTGCCGGGACCAGCCGTAACGTTCTGCCGGGCGCTGGGGGCGGGGCTGGAGCGGGGCGGGGAAGTAACAGGGAGCGTGGGAGGGGCGGGCGCAGAGCAGGAAATTGATGGGCAAGGGGGGTCAGGCAGCTGGAGGCAGGGTTCGTGGGGGGCTAAAGGGCACAATCCGGGCTGGGGGAAGGAGAAGGAGTTGAGCTCAGGGGGAGGCGCTGGCAGAGCCCCCCCCTTTGGTGTGAGGGCGGAGGTGTCGAAGGGGGAGGAGAAGCCGGAGTTGCAGGGGGGGGAGGTCACTGGGGTGGGGGTGTAGATCTGTCTCTGTGCAGCCAGGACATTCCCGGGGTGGGAGGGAGGTGAGTTAACTGGATCCTGTCCCTGTTTTTGCCACTTCCTCCCACACACACATTCTCTCAAGATTTCCCCTTTTCTCTCTCATTATCACACGTGGCTATAAAATCCAGGGAGATTCTCCTCCCCACCCCAATGATCAGCTCTCTAATTGCCTCTGATTTTCCCTTTTCTCTCCATACTTCTCAAATGTCAATTTAAAATCTCTCCGATGGGGGGTGGATTTTCCCACCCATTTTATCTGCAGCGATTTGTCCTTGTTTGGGTGGGAAATTGTTGCCCTGGGTCATTCCCCAGAACATGGCTCCCACTGGAGTGGGATGGGATGAGGTTCCCGTTCTCTGCCAGGGCAGGGAAGGGAAGGAAGGAGCACATCCCCCATGGAGGCTGCCCAGACCCCATTTCCCAATTCCCCTGCGGCCCCCTTCCATTGTCCAGGGAGCCTTCCAGCCCCCCCCCCCCCCGCCCTTAAATCAGCTCCTCAAAGGGCTCTGAGCTGCTCACGTGAATGGTTGCCCTGTGGCCGGGGGGGACCATCACATTCTGTTTATGTATTGGACAGTCATATAAAATCCAGTCCAACAGTCCCCCTTTTCCACTAGTTATTTAATAGCAACATCAAATCCCCTCCGATCTTGGTGGTTTTCTCTCTTGTTATCAAATGTCGTTTGTGACAGGGTTCTCTCTGCGTGTCTCAAAGATTGATATAAAATACTCCAAACATTTGCCCCACTTCTCTCTAGTTGTTTTATTTCTAATTGAATATGATGGGTTGTTTCCCAATGTGCTAAGATGCAGCCGCCTCTGGGGTGGATCCATGGTGGCCATTATTTGCTAGTGACAGCCCGTGGATCTTTCTTGCCCTCCAGGCCTTCCATTCTCCTGTTAAAGAAGCACTCCCCAGGCTCCCTCTGCCTGTGTGACTGGCCAGCAGGAGGTGGTGTTAACTTTCTAGCCACTTCTCACACTCTGTGAGGTAACACTTGCAGTGGCAGGGAAGGTGTCTGTGTGGGGAGATTGCAGCTGAAGGGGCATTGTGGTAGGGGGAGGCCTCTGGGTGGCTGGGCAGGGGGTACCCTAGTCAGGTTGGTGGGTTGTGGAGGTTTGGGGTTTTCGGGGCTGGTGGTTCTGATGTGCCCATCCCTGAGTCTATGGGTCCTGGAGGTGGGTATCGCTTTGGGCCTGGTGGCTGCAGAACGGTGGGGGTGGGTGTCTCTTGGGGAGGCGGGACAGAGGATTAGAGGGAGCCTGGTTCTGCGCCAGGGGCTCTGTCTGTGCTTCCCCCGCTGGTTCCTGGTTTTGTTGCCATGCCCAGTGCACAGAGCTGGGGGAGGGGATCCCTGGCACTAGGTGAGGGCATGCCAGGGAAGCAGAGTGATGGGTCGCACTGTAAAGCATCAGGGGGTCACACTGGGCAGAGGAGGGGGTCCCAGGCAAATGTCAGGGTAGATCGTTCTGGAGGGTGGGGAAGTTCCTAGGCAGGCAGTGAGGGACTGAGTTCCCAGTGGGGGGGGGGGGTCCCTTGAGGGGGTCCCTGGCTGCTGGGGGCTCTTAGTGGGGGGAACCCTTTGGGATTCCCAACCTGGCAATCATGGTGTGGTGGGGGTTCTCTGGCCGGTGGGGCTTTGAGGGGTATCTGGGGTCCCTGGCCAGGGACTCTGGGGGCTGCGTCCCAGGGAATATCTGATGGGATCCTGGCTGGGGGGTGTCTGGGGCCCCTGGCTGGGGGGTCTGGGCTCTCGGTACTAGGGGGTGTCTGGGGGCTGCTGCTAACCATGATCCTTCTCTCTGGTCAACTTGTACCAGAGTCCTGGCTCCTAGTCACCAGGTCACCAAGTCCATTCCCCAGTCACGTGCCCTGTCACTGTGATAACTTTCTGTCCACTTAGCAAACACTGTTAGTGTGAATTCACAGAATTTACTTTTCTCCTCTTTTGAAAACTGCAGGAACTTTCGGTTCCGTTTGGAAAATTTTTGCCCCCAGTCCTTGTCCTAGATCTGCGGGGGTGAGGGAGGTGGGAAGGGAGTCAGCACTGCCACACGATGGTCTTTTCCACAGCGTTCTGAACTCATTCTTTCTGAAATCCGGTGTCATTGAGACCGTTGTTAATCCAGAGTCACTGTATGGAAAGACAAGGAGTGATTCCAGATGGACAGTGGGTCAAATGAGATCAGCCATTCTCCCTGTGAGGAGGGGCTCCCATTAGCTGCTCTCCCCAGAGAGCTAAAGGAGGGAAGCTGCTCATACACTCCGTCCCTCTCTGCTCAGGATATTGGGGTTCAGCTTCCTGGGTCAGATGCTGCAGCCTCCATTGTGATCTGGGAGACCAGGCTTGGCAGCTGCTGCTCCCCCAGTGGGGCTCTGTGCTGGGAAGTGACCTTAATTAAAGCTTCTTCTCTGCCCGGCCCAGGGGATGACTTTCTGCAGCTGGTCCTAGCCCCCTAGGGCATTCCTGGGCCCTGTTACTACTAAATTCTGAGCCAGAGTCTCCAGGTAACTGAAAGACCTCAGGGAATGTCCTAGGGTCTGGGAAGAAAGTGACTCTGCACAAACACCACCACCTCATTTCTCCTCCCATTAGCGGTTGCCAGGAGGAAATCCAGCCATGGGAGAGCAAAGCCCCCAGGAATGGGACTGTCCCAGCCAGAGGGGCAGGGAGAGAGGACAGGGGAAGGAGAGACTGAAAGGGGCAGTGGGAGAAATGAATGTGGGGGAGAGATTTCCAGCTCTCTAGTCCACCCAGACACATGTATTGCTGCATCCTGGGGCAGAACCACTTTCCAGTGAACAAAACAAGGATCAGACAGAGCAAAAGCCAGTTCCTGACTCCATATTCCCCCTGCTGGGGTGTGGCTGCCGTGGGGTCAGTGTCTGAGGGAATCCCCCACAGTGACTCCTTTGGTTCTGCTCTTATCTAGCCTTGTGTTCAGAGAAGGGGTGAGGGGAGAGAGAAGGGAGGTTAAAAATGTGTCTGTGGACTTAGCCTGGCAGGAGGGGCCAGGTCTAAATTGTAATAAACAGATTGAGCATTTCAAAGCATGACAGAATCTAGGGTGTCTGTCTGCAGGGAAAGGGCCTGGGGGAATTGTGATGTGAAATTAACTAAAACCGGTTGTGAAACGCCCACAACTGCCCTTCTCCCCCAGACAGGCTGCAGAATGTTTTGCTCCAGCTCATCCCAGCCTGGCGTGGGACAGGGAAGAGAAATGGCTGGAGTGGAGTCAGTCCAGGTAGAGATTATCGGGGGGTTGCTGGTGGGTTCCTGCTGGAGGAAAGGGAGAGCAAATACACCAGAGGTGGGAAGGTTTGCAGAGTCTGGTTTGGAGGTTGGAGCGGGGCAGGAAATTCACAGCGTGGGGAAAGGAGGAGGCCAGGGTGTGGCAGACCTGCTGGGAGTTATTTACTAAGTGGCCTAGATTCTAGGAACAGACCCAGGAGGTTTGGAGGTGGAAATGCCCTAATTTGTGAAGAGAGAAAATAACCCACCTACATGGAGCTAGTCAAACTGACCAGACTCCTAGTGCTGGAGCCTGACCTCATTAACCATCAGCTGCTGTGAGATATAAAGGGGACACCCATGAGTCAGGCTTATTGGAGCTGCCTCTCCCTTCATATCCCACTCCTCACAATGAGGAGGGTGTTGGGCATCCTACCAGCGAGCTCTCCCTGCACCCTGCTAGGGGCTCCATCTCCTGTATCAGTCAGTGGCTAGTAGGGGGGTGATGGATATGCTGGGAGAGATAAGGGGCTCTCTTCATCCCCTCACCCTGGCATTTGCTGGATACTCTGAGCCAGGTCGAGGTGGGACTCTCCTGACTATGATCCACCCAGAGCTTCCATTTGATTCACTCTTCTCTGCCACAAATAGTGGGGCTGTGAGTGGGGCAGCAAGTCCTTAGTGTTGGACTCTTACTCTTTCAGGGGCTGGTGACCTTCAAGGAGATGGCTATGTATTTCACCAGGGAAGAGTGGGCTCTGCTGGACCCCACTCAGAGAGCCCTCTACTGGAATGTCATGCAGGAGAACTATGAGACTGTGACCTCGCTGGGTAAGGGTTCCTGTCCCTTCTGTTCTTGGAAGGGGAAATGAAGAGTGAAGGTTCATGCCACCCCCAGAATGCCATCTGTACCCTGTCCTGTTTCAGCATCACCCCAATAGGCCAGTGACACACATAATACCAGAGACCCTCCTCTGCTGCAGAACACTTTGGGAACAGAGCACAGGAGCCGTATTGCACAGTGTCAAATATCTCCTGTTTGCTCAAGTGAAACTCGGGGTTAGGTCTGGCATAACTGTCCCATACCCCTAATCATTTTTCTTGCCCTTTTCTGAACCTTTTCCAATTCCAATATTTCTATTTTTGAGATGGGGTGACATGTGCATGCAGTATTCAAGATGTGGGTGTATCATGGATTTATTTGCTGTTTTTACAAATATGATCTATGAGATATTCTGTCATATCTATCACTTTCTTAATTATTTCCTACATTGTTCACTTTTTTTCACTGCTGCTGCACATTGAGTGGATGTTTTCAGAGAACTATCCACAGTGACTCCAAGATCACTCTCTTGAGTGGAAACAACTAATTTAGACCCCATCATTTTGTATGTATAGTTGGGATTGTGTTTTCCAATGGGCTGCACTATGTGCTATCCTGTCATCTAGTACTGCTAAGATCCTGGATTCAGTAATATCCCTGCCCTTCCTGTTCCCTTTCTCCACCGAACCCCGCCAGCCCATGCTTCCTGTTCCCAGCTTCCCCAGGATTCTCGCACTGTCTCTGAACCTCTCTGTCAGCAAGAAGCAGTGCCAGGGACACTTGCCCTCTGTCTGGAGTCTTCGATTTCTGGGACATGGATTTACTTTCTCTGTGTTGTAAGAGGCTCTGTCATAATGAGTGTCTGTGATGTTACCCAGAGTACAATCTGGACTGTTAAATAGCTGTACCTCAGTCCTCCAGCATGGGGTGCCTTTTTCACTTTTTTCCCGCGAGAACAGCCCTCTTGGCCAACTAACACACAGTCTCCAGCATGTAACTCACTCCCAGCTACACAGTATTGAGTGCTGCTAGACAGCCACTCATGAATTACACCTCAGGAGAAAACCAGCAAATTCTCAAGTGCCCAACTTTCCCCCAGAAATGTGCATCTTGCACTGTCCAGCACGCTACTGAACGACCCAAGCTCATATGAAGTCTGTCATTTCATCAGCGGAAAATGACATGCACCAGCTTGTTATCCCAAACAGAGTTTCCAACACACTTCAATCCACACATACTGGTTAGATGAACAATAAACCAAGCTTGTTAACTACCAAAAACTAAAACTAGGCCCAGTCCATGAAAGGGGCACTCCCAGGAGAGACTGTACAAAGGCTGGAACATGAAACACCTTTGTAAACCTGAGACAGCTGCCTTGGGGACAATGACAGGGAGAATCCCCCAAAGTGACTCCTTTGTTTCTGCTCTTCTCTGGCCTCCGATTGTTCCTTCCAACGTGGAGTACTTTGCACTTGTCTCTACTGAATTTGATCCTATTTACTTCAGATCATTTCTCCCGTTTGTCCAGATCATTTTGAATTTTAATCCAATCCTCCAAAGCACTTACAACCCCACCCAGCTTGGTGTTGTCCGCAAACTTGATACGTGTAAGAGAGAGACTGTTACTGGGAGGGTTTCCCCATGTGTCAGAGGGTTACACCCTGGTGGGAGGGGGCTAGGCCTGTACTGGAATAAGGTCACTCTGTGCTTCACAGTGTGCTAGAACCTAGAATGTGCATTAGCAGGGGAAAAGCTGGGGGGAATCGCTT